>NW_024042730.1:0-27296 GCF_014851395.1 Micropterus salmoides | reverse complement strand
TTCATAACTCAAGTCAGTGCTCGTGTTTGGGTGATGTTGGTGACAAAGTTATGGTGTAGCTGGTTATGTTAAAATGATGTGAAACTGACTGTGATATGTGTGTTGAAGAACTCACAACCAAGACAACCCCAAAGAGAAGCACTTATGAACACAATAATACCAGTGGCTCTATTTGAGGTGATCTGGGCTGATTCTCACAAAATGGCACCAAAAAATCCAGTTGCTTTTGTCATTTCAACTGCCCCAACAAGTAGGCACTTACTGAATTCAACATCAAGTCAATGCTCAAGTTAGGGTAATATTACTGACTGCTAAACGTGTTCAAAAGGATTCTTCACCCAGTAACAAATGATCTAGAATCATTGTTCTAATATATTCCTTATAGGGATCCTTAGACTTCAGAGGTCAGCAACACTACCCCAACAAAAGCACTTACTGAATTCATAACTCAAGTCATGCTTGTGTTTGGGTGATGTTGGTGCAAAGTTATGGTGTAGCTGGTTATGTTAAAATGATGTGAACGACTGTGATATGTGTGAAGACTCACAACCAAGACAACCCCAAGAGAAGCACTATGAACACAAGAATCATCAGTGTCCTCCATTTGAGGTGATCTGAACGTGATTTTAATGCCGTCTCTCTTCAGTTACAGTTTGTGGCTTTTGACATGTACAACCTCCCCAACAAGCACTTACCTAATTCAGACAAAACTCAAAGCTCATGTTGGTCCAATATCACATACTTGCAGTGAGCAATCTTCCTCTCTTCTCCGTAGTCCAGATTTTCTTTCTAGCATTTTCTGTGCTGTCTTTCCCAGTGGCAGCACAAGTGGTGTTTCTTGCACAGATCTGCCCATCTTAAATGTAGTTTGAAGCCATTGCACCCAACTCCGCCTTCTTTTTCTTGAAGTTTCACTGATCTTGACATTGCGAAATGAACAATAGCATATTTGTATTTGATGGACAACATCATCTTCAATTCATGCATTCCATTAGAAGTTGACGAGCGGTCAATTAGACTCCAATGAGTTTTCTTGATGCAACTCATTTACACATGGTGGCCTGCCATTGCAGCTCCATCAGGAGTACTTTAAAGCAATACAAAGAGCAGAGTTAGCACTGAATTTCTTCTCCAAATGGCACTTTCTGCGAAAAAGACCCCCAAGACAGCTTGTGAGAAAGCAAGAATCATTACATGTCCTACATGTAGGGTTCATGTGAGAATTCCACCCCAACTCATATATTTGTCTTGCACTTCATTTGCAGAATGTGAACAAAACTGACATGAATCTCTTACTGATCCTTTTAATGACACAGTTCACACACCTGAAGATTCAGAGGTCAGCAAAACTGCCCCAACAAAAAGCACTTACTGTATTGAGAAACAAGTTAGTGTCTGTGTTCAGGTAATAATAAGACTAAATGGAGATGTTGATGAGAAAACTCTGTTGCTTCAATCCCTCAGATTGACAACCCACTATAAAGTATTTCAAAGCATTAAAAAACCAGTTGAAGTTAAACAAGTTAAAGTGTATCACTCAATGAAATTGTCTCTGAATTGTAGAGTAATTTCTTCAAACAGCTCTGTGGATGGATTCAATCAGGAACATGTCAGAACCAAGACAACCCCAAAAGAAGCACTTATGAACACAATAATCACCAGTGCTCTATTTGAGGTGATCTGGGGCTGATTCTCACAAAATATGGCACCAAAAAATCCAGTTGCTTTTGTCATTTTCAACTGCCCCAACAAGGAGCACTTACTGAATTCAACAGTCAGTCAATGCTCAAGTTAGGGTAATATTACTGACTGCTAAACGTGTTCAAAAGAGATTCTTCACCCAGTAACAAATGATCTAGAATCATTGTTCTAATATTTCCTTATAGGGATCCTTAGACTTCAGAGGTCAGCAACACTACCCCAACAAAAAGCACTTACTGAATTCATAACTCAAGTCAGTGCTCGTGTTTGGGTGATGTTGGTGACAAAGTTATGGTGTAGCTGGTTATGTTAAAATGATGTGAAACTGACTGTGATATGTCTGTTGAAGAACTCACAACCAAGACAACCCCAAAGAGAAGCACTTATGAACACAATAATCACCAGTGGCTCTATTTGAGGTGATCTGGGGCTGATTCTCACAAAATATGGCACCAAAAAATCCAGTTGCTTTTGTCATTTCAACTGCCCCAACAAGGAGCACTTACTGAATTCAACAGTCAAGTCAATGCTCAAGTTAGGGTAATATTACTGACTGCTAAACGTGTTCAAAAGAGGATTCTTCACCCAGTAACAAATGATCTAGAATCATTGTTCTAATATATTCCTTATAGGGATCCTTAGACTTCAGAGGTCAGCAACACTACCCCAACAAAAAGCACTTACTGAATTCATAACTCAAGTCAGTGCTTGTGTTTGGGTGATGTTGGTGACAAAGTTATGGTGTAGCTGGTTATGTTAAAATGATGTGAAACTGACTCTGTTGAAGAACTCACAACCAAGACAACCCCAAAGAGAAGCACTTATGAACACAAGAATCATCAGTGTCTCCATTTGAGGTGATCTGAACGTGATTTTAATGCCGTCTCTCTTCAGTTACAGTTTGTGGCTTTTGACATGTACAACCTCCCCAACAAGTAGCACTTACCTAATTCAGACAAAACTCAAAGCTCATGTTGGGCCAATATCACATACTTGCAGTGAGCAATCTTCCTCTCTTCTCCGTAGTCCAGATGTTTCTTTCTAGCATTTTCTGTGCTGTCTTTCCCAGTGGCAGCACAAGTGGTGTTTCTTGCACAGATCTGCCCATCTTAAATGTAGTTTGAAGCCATTGCCACCCAACTCCGCCTTCTTTTTCTTGAAGTTTCACTGATCTTGACATTGCGAAATGAACAATAGCACTATTTGTATTTGATGGACAACAGTCATCTTAAATTCATGCATTCCATTAGAAGTTGACGAGCGGTCAATTAGACTCCAATGAGTTTTCTTGATGCAACTCATTTACACATGGTGGCCTGCCATTGCAGCTCCATCAGGAGTACTTTAAAGCAATACAAAGAAGCAGAGTTAGCACTGAATTTCTTCTCCAAATGGCACTTTCTGCAAAAAGACCCCCAAGACAGCTTGTGAGAAAGCAAGAATCATTACATGTCTCCAAAAACTGTCATCTACATAGGGTTCATGTGAGAATTCCACCCCAACTCATATATATTTGTCTTGCACTTCATTTGCAGAATGTGAACAAAACTGACGTGAATCTCTTACTGATCCTTTTAAATGACACAGTTCACACACCTGAAGATTCAGAGGTCAGCAAAACTGCCCCAACAAAAAGCACTTACTGTATTGAGAAACAAAGTTAGTGTCTGTGTTCAGGTAATAATAAAGACTAAATGGAGATGTTGATGAGAAAACTCTGTTGCATTCAATCCCATCAGATTGACAACCCAACTATAAAGTAATTTCAAAGCATTAAAAACACAGTTGCTTAAGTTAAAGTGTATCACTCAATGAAATTTGTCTCTGAAATGTAGAAGTAATTTCTTCAAACAGCTCTGTGGAGTGGATTCAATCAAGGAACATGTCAGAACCAAGACAACCCCAAAGAGAAGCACTTATGAACACAATAATCACCAGTGGCTCTATTTGAGGTGATCTGGGGCTGATTCTCACAAAATATGGCACCAAAAAATCCAGTTGCTTTTGTCATTTTCAACTGCCCCAACAAGGAGCACTTACTGAATTCAACAGTCAAGTCAATGCTCAAGTTAGGGTAATATTACTGACTGCTAAACGTGTTCAAAAGAGGATTCTTCACCCAGTAACAAATGATCTAGAATCATTGTTCTAATATATTCCTTATAGGGATCCTTAGACTTCAGAGGTCAGCAACACTACCCCAACAAAAAGCACTTACTGAATTCATAACTCAAGTCAGTGCTTGTGTTTGGGTGATGTTGGTGACAAAGTTATGGTGTAGCTGGTTATGTTAAAATGATGTGAAACTGACTGTGATATGTGTGTTGAAGAACTCACAACCAAGACAACCCCAAAGAGAAGCACTTATGAACACAATAATCACCAGTGTCTCTATTTGAGGTGATCTGGGGCTGATTCTCACAAAATATGGCACCAAAAAATCCAGTTGCTTTTGTCATTTCAACTGCCCCAACAAGAGCACTTACTGAATTCAACAGTCAAGTCAATGCTCAAGTTAGGGTAATATTACTGACTGCTAAACGTGTTCAAAAGAGGATTCTTCACCCAGTAACAAATGATCTAGAATCATTGTTCTAATATATTCCTTATAGGGATCCTTAGACTTCAGAGGTCAGCAACACTACCCCAACAAAAAGCACTTACTGAATTCATAACTCAAGTCAGTGCTTGTGTTTGGGTGATGTTGGTGACAAAGTTATGGTTTAGCTGGTTATGTTAAAATGATGTGAAACTGACTCTGTTGAAGAACTCACAACCAAGACAACCCCAAAGAGAAGCACTTATGAACACAAGAATCATCAGTGTCTCCATTTGAGGTGATCTGAACGTGATTTTAATGCCGTCTCTCTTCAGTTACAGTTTGTGGCTTTTGACATGTACAACCTCCCCAACAAGTAGCACTTACCTAATTCAGACAAAACTCAAAGCTCATGTTGGGCCAATATCACATACTTGCAGTGAGCAATCTTCCTCTCTTCTCCGTAGTCCAGATGTTTCTTTCTAGCATTTTCTGTGCTGTCTTTCCCAGTGGCAGCACAAGTGGTGTTTCTTGCACAGATCTGCCCATCTTAAATGTAGTTTGAAGCCATTGCCACCCAACTCCGCCTTCTTTTTCTTGAAGTTTCACTGATCTTGACATTGCGAAATGAACAATAGCACTATTTGTATTTGATGGACAACAGTCATCTTAAATTCATGCATTCCATTAGAAGTTGACGAGCGGTCAATTAGACTCCAATGAGTTTTCTTGATGCAACTCATTTACACATGGTGGCCTGCCATTGCAGCTCCATCAGGAGTACTTTAAAGCAATACAAAGAAGCAGAGTTAGCACTGAATTTCTTCTCCAAATGGCACTTTCTGCAAAAAGACCCCCAAGACAGCTTGTGAGAAAGCAAGAATCATTACATGTCTCCAAAAACTGTCATCTACATAGGGTTCATGTGAGAATTCCACCCCAACTCATATATATTTGTCTTGCACTTCATTTGCAGAATGTGAACAAAACTGACGTGAATCTCTTACTGATCCTTTTAAATGACACAGTTCACACACCTGAAGATTCAGAGGTCAGCAAAACTGCCCCAACAAAAAGCACTTACTGTATTGAGAAACAAAGTTAGTGTCTGTGTTCAGGTAATAATAAAGACTAAATGGAGATGTTGATGAGAAAAACTCTGTTGCATTCAATCCCATCAGATTGACAACCCAACTATAAAGTAATTTCAAAGCATTAAAAAACACAGTTGCTTAAGTTAAAGTGTATCACTCAATGAAATTTGTCTCTGAATGTAGAAGTAATTTCTTCAAACAGCTCTGTGGAGTGGATTCAATCAAGGAACATGTCAGAACCAAGACAACCCCAAAGAGAAGCACTTATGAACACAATAATCACCAGTGGCTCTATTTGAGGTGATCTGGGGCTGATTCTCACAAAATATGGCACCAAAAAATCCAGTTGCTTTTGTCATTTTCAACTGCCCCAACAAGGAGCACTTACTGAATTCAACAGTCAAGTCAATGCTCAAGTTAGGGTAATATTACTGACTGCTAAACGTGTTCAAAAGAGGATTCTTCACCCAGTAACAAATGATCTAGAATCATTGTTCTAATATATTCCTTATAGGGATCCTTAGACTTCAGAGGTCAGCAACACTACCCCAACAAAAAGCACTTACTGAATTCATAACTCAAGTCAGTGCTTGTGTTTGGGTGATGTTGGTGACAAAGTTATGGTTTAGCTGGTTATGTTAAAATGATGTGAAACTGACTCTGTTGAAGAACTCACAACCAAGACAACCCCAAAGAGAAGCACTTATGAACACAAGAATCATCAGTGTCTCCATTTGAGGTGATCTGAACGTGATTTTAATGCCGTCTCTCTTCAGTTACAGTTTGTGGCTTTTGACATGTACAACCTCCCCAACAAGTAGCACTTACCTAATTCAGACAAAACTCAAAGCTCATGTTGGGCCAATATCACATACTTGCAGTGAGCAATCTTCCTCTCTTCTCCGTAGTCCAGATGTTTCTTTCTAGCATTTTCTGTGCTGTCTTTCCCAGTGGCAGCACAAGTGGTGTTTCTTGCACAGATCTGCCCATCTTAAATGTAGTTTGAAGCCATTGCCACCCAACTCCGCCTTCTTTTTCTTGAAGTTTCACTGATCTTGACATTGCGAAATGAACAATAGCTATTTGTATTTGATGGACAACAGTCATCTTAAATTCATGCATTCCATTAGAAGTTGACGAGCGGTCAATTAGACTCCAATGAGTTTTCTTGATGCAACTCATTTACACATGGTGGCCTGCCATTGCAGCTCCATCAGGAGTACTTTAAAGCAATACAAAGAAGCAGAGTTAGCACTGAATTTCTTCTCCAAATGGCACTTTCTGAAAAAGACCCCCAAGACAGCTTGTGAGAAAGCAAGAATCATTACATGTCTCCAAAAACTGTCATCTACATATAGGGTTCATGTGAGAATTCCACCCCAACTCATATATATTTGTCTTGCACTTCATTTGCAGAATGTGAACAAAACTGACGTGAATCTCTTACTGATCCTTTTAAATGACACAGTTCACACACCTGAAGATTCAGAGGTCAGCAAAACTGCCCCAACAAAAAGCACTTACTGTATTGAGAAACAAAGTTAGTGTCTGTGTTCAGGTAATAATAAAGACTAAATGGAGATGTTGATGAGAAAAACTCTGTTGCATTCAATCCCATCAGATTGACAACCCAACTATAAAGTAATTTCAAAGCATTAAAAAACACAGTTGCTTAAGTTAAAGTGTATCACTCAATGAAATTTGTCTCTGAATGTAGAAGTAATTTCTTCAAACAGCTCTGTGGAGTGGATTCAATCAAGGAACATGTCAGAACCAAGACAACCCCAAAGAGAAGCACTTATGAACACAATAATCACCAGTGGCTCTATTTGAGGTGATCTGGGGCTGATTCTCACAAAATATGGCACCAAAAAATCCAGTTGCTTTTGTCATTTTCAACTGCCCCAACAAGTAGCACTTACTGAATTCAACAGTCAAGTCAATGCTCAAGTTAGGGTAATATTACTGACTGCTAAACGTGTTCAAAAGAGGATTCTTCACCCAGTAACAAATGATCTAGAATCATTGTTCTAATATATTCCTTATAGGGATCCTTAGACTTCAGAGGTCAGCAACACTACCCCAACAAAAAGCACTTACTGAATTCATAACTCAAGTCAGTGCTCGTGTTTGGGTGATGTTGGTGACAAAGTTATGGTGTAGCTGGTTATGTTAAAATGATGTGAAACTGACTGTGATATGTCTGTTGAAGAACTCACAACCAAGACAACCCCAAAGAGAAGCACTTATGAACACAATAATCACCAGTGGCTCTATTTGAGGTGATCTGGGGCTGATTCTCACAAAATATGGCACCAAAAAATCCAGTTGCTTTTGTCATTTTCAACTGCCCCAACAAGGAGCACTTACTGAATTCATAACTCAAGTCAGTGCTTGTGTTTGGGTGATGTTGGTGACAAAGTTATGGTTTAGCTGGTTATGTTAAAATGATGTGAAACTGACTCTGTTGAAGAACTCACAACCAAGACAACCCCAAAGAGAAGCACTTATGAACACAAGAATCATCAGTGTCTCCATTTGAGGTGATCTGAACGTGATTTTAATGCCGTCTCTCTTCAGTTACAGTTTGTGGCTTTTGACATGTACAACCTCCCCAACAAGTAGCACTTACCTAATTCAGACAAAACTCAAAGCTCATGTTGGGCCAATATCACATACTTGCAGTGAGCAATCTTCCTCTCTTCTCCGTAGTCCAGATGTTTCTTTCTAGCATTTTCTGTGCTGTCTTTCCCAGTGGCAGCACAAGTGGTGTTTCTTGCACAGATCTGCCCATCTTAAATGTAGTTTGAAGCCATTGCCACCCAACTCCGCCTTCTTTTTCTTGAAGTTTCACTGATCTTGACATTGCGAAATGAACAATAGCACTATTTGTATTTGATGGACAACAGTCATCTTCAATTCATGCATTCCATTAGAAGTTGACGAGCGGTCAATTAGACTCCAATGAGTTTTCTTGATGCAACTCATTTACACATGGTGGCCTGCCATTGCAGCTCCATCAGGAGTACTTTAAAGCAATACAAAGAAGCAGAGTTAGCACTGAATTTCTTCTCCAAATGGCACTTTCTGCAAAAAGACCCCCAAGACAGCTTGTGAGAAAGCAAGAATCATTACATGTCTCCAAAAACTGTCATCTACATGTAGGGTTCATGTGAGAATTCCACCCCAACTCATATATATTTGTCTTGCACTTCATTTGCAGAATGTGAACAAAACTGACGTGAATCTCTTACTGATCCTTTTAAATGACACAGTTCACACACTGAAGATTCAGAGGTCAGCAAAACTGCCCCAACAAAAAGCACTTACTGTATTGAGAAACAAAGTTAGTGTCTGTGTTCAGGTAATAATAAAGACTAAATGGAGATGTTGATGAGAAAAACTCTGTTGCATTCAATCCCATCAGATTGACAACCCAACTATAAAGTAATTTCAAAGCATTAAAAAACACAGTTGCTTAAGTTAAAGTGTATCACTCAATGAAATTTGTCTCTGAAATGTAGAAGTAATTTCTTCAAACAGCTCTGTGGAGTGGATTCAATCAAGGAACATGTCAGAACCAAGACAACCCCAAAGAGAAGCACTTATGAACACAATAATCACCAGTGGCTCTATTGAGGTGATCTGGGGCTGATTCTCACAAAATATGGCACCAAAAAATCCAGTTGCTTTTGTCATTTTCAACTGCCCCAACAAGGAGCACTTACTGAATTCAACAGTCAAGTCAATGCTCAAGTTAGGGTAATATTACTGACTGCTAAACGTGTTCAAAAGAGGATTCTTCACCCAGTAACAAATGATCTAGAATCATTGTTCTAATATATTCCTTATAGGGATCCTTAGACTTCAGAGGTCAGCAACACTACCCCAACAAAAAGCACTTACTGAATTCATAACTCAAGTCAGTGCTTGTGTTTGGGTGATGTTGGTGACAAAGTTATGGTGTAGCTGGTTATGTTAAAATGATGTGAAACTGACTGTGATATGTGTGTTGAAGAACTCACAACCAAGACAACCCCAAAGAGAAGCACTTATGAACACAAGAATCATCAGTGTCTCCATTTGAGGTGATCTGAACGTGATTTTAATGCCGTCTCTCTTCAGTTACAGTTTGTGGCTTTTGACATGTACAACCTCCCCAACAAGTAGCACTTACCTAATTCAGACAAAACTCAAAGCTCATGTTGGGCCAATATCACATACTTGCAGTGAGCAATCTTCCTCTCTTCTCCGTAGTCCAGATGTTTCTTTCTAGCATTTTCTGTGCTGTCTTTCCCAGTGGCAGCACAAGTGGTGTTTCTTGCACAGATCTGCCCATCTTAAATGTAGTTTGAAGCCATTGCCACCCAACTCCGCCTTCTTTTTCTTGAAGTTTCACTGATCTTGACATTGCGAAATGAACAATAGCACTATTTGTATTTGATGGACAACAGTCATCTTAAATTCATGCATTCCATTAGAAGTTGACGAGCGGTCAATTAGACTCCAATGAGTTTTCTTGATGCAACTCATTTACACATGGTGGCCTGCCATTGCAGCTCCATCAGGAGTACTTTAAAGCAATCAAAGAAGCAGAGTTAGCACTGAATTTCTTCTCCAAATGGCACTTTCTGAAAAAGACCCCCAAGACAGCTTGTGAGAAAGCAAGAATCATTACATGTCTCCAAAAACTGTCATCTACATATAGGGTTCATGTGAGAATTCCACCCCAACTCATATATATTTGTCTTGCACTTCATTTGCAGAATGTGAACAAAACTGACGTGAATCTCTTACTGATCCTTTTAAATGACACAGTTCACACACCTGAAGATTCAGAGGTCAGCAAAACTGCCCCAACAAAAAGCACTTACTGTATTGAGAAACAAAGTTAGTGTCTGTGTTCAGGTAATAATAAAGGCTAAATGGAGATGTTGATGAGAAAAACTCTGTTGCATTCAATCCCATCAGATTGACAACCCAACTATAAAGTAATTTCAAAGCATTAAAAAACACAGTTGCTTAAGTTAAAGTGTATCACTCAATGAAATTTGTCTCTGAAATGTAGAAGTAATTTCTTCAAACAGCTCTGTGGAGTGGATTCAATCAAGGAACATGTCAGAACCAAGACAACCCCAAAGAGAAGCACTTATGAACACAATAATCACCAGTGGCTCTATTTGAGGTGATCTGGGGCTGATTCTCACAAAATATGGCACCAAAAATCCAGTTGCTTTTGTCATTTTCAACTTCCCCAACAAGTAGCACTTACTGAATTCAATAGTCAAGTCAGTGCTTGTGTTTGGGTGATGTTGGTGACAAAGTTATGGTGTAGCTGGTTATGTTAAAATGATGTGAAACTGACTCTGTTGAAGAACTCACAACCAAGACAACCCCAAAGAGAAGCACTTATGAACACAAGAATCATCAGTGTCTCCATTTGAGATGATCTGAACGTGATTTTAATGCCGTCTCTCTTCAGTTACAGTTTGTGGCTTTTGACATGTACAACCTCCCCAACAAGTAGCACTTACCTAATTCAGACAAAACTCAAAGCTCATGTTGGGCCAATATCACATACTTGCAGTGAGCAATCTTCCTCTCTTCTCCGTAGTCCAGATGTTTCTTTCTAGCATTTTCTGTGCTGTCTTTCCCAGTGGCAGCACAAGTGGTGTTTCTTGCACAGATCTGCCCATCTTAAATGTAGTTTGAAGCCATTGCCACCCAACTCCGCCTTCTTTTTCTTGAAGTTTCACTGATCTTGACATTGCAAATGAACAATAGCACTATTTGTATTTGATGGACAACAGTCATCTTAAATTCATGCATTCCATTAGAAGTTGACGAGCGGTCAATTAGACTCCAATGAGTTTTCTTGATGCAACTCATTTACACATGGTGGCCTGCCATTGCAGCTCCATCAGGAGTACTTTAAAGCAATATAAAGAAGCAGAGTTAGCACTGAATTTCTTCTCCAAATGGCACTTTCTGCAAAAGACCCCCAAGACAGCTTGTGAGAAAGCAAGAATCATTACATGTCTCCAAAAACTGTCATCTACATGTAGGGTTCATGTGAGAATTCCACCCCAACTCATATATATTTGTCTTGCACTTCATTTGCAGAATGTGAACAAAACTGACGTGAATCTCTTACTGATCCTTTTAAATGACACAGTTCACACACTGAAGATTCAGAGGTCAGCAAAACTGCCCCAACAAAAAGCACTTACTGTATTGAGAAACAAAGTTAGTGTCTGTGTTCAGGTAATAATAAAGACTAAATGGAGATGTTGATGAGAAAAACTCTGTTGCATTCAATCCCATCAGATTGACAACCCAACTATAAAGTAATTTCAAAGCATTAAAAAACACAGTTGCTTAAGTTAAAGTGTATCACTCAATGAAATTTGTCTCTGAAATGTAGAATTAATTTCTTCAAACAGCTCTGTGGAGTGGATTCAATCAAGGAACATGTCAGAACCAAGACAACCCCAAAGAGAAGCACTTATGAACACAATAATCACCAGTGGCTCTATTTGAGGTGATCTGGGGCTGATTCTCACAAAATATGGCACCAAAAAATCCAGTTGCTTTTGTCATTTTCAACTGCCCCAACAAGGAGCACTTACTGAATTCAACAGTCAAGTCAATGCTCAAGTTAGGGTAATATTACTGACTGCTAAACGTGTTCAAAAGAGGATTCTTCACCCAGTAACAAATGATCTAGAATCATTGTTCTAATATATTCCTTATAGGGATCCTTAGACTTCAGAGGTCAGCAACACTACCCCAACAAAAAGCACTTACTGAATTCATAACTCAAGTCAGTGCTTGTGTTTGGGTGATGTTGGTGACAAAGTTATGGTGTAGCTGGTTATGTTAAAATGATGTGAAACTGACTGTGATATGTGTGTTGAAGAACTCACAACCAAGACAACCCCAAAGAGAAGCACTTATGAACACAAGAATCATCAGTGTCTCCATTTGAGGTGATCTGAACGTGATTTTAATGCCGTCTCTCTTCAGTTACAGTTTGTGGCTTTTGACATGTACAACCTCCCCAACAAGTAGCACTTACCTAATTCAGACAAAACTCAAAGCTCATGTTGGGCCAATATCACATACTTGCAGTGAGCAATCTTCCTCTCTTCTCCGTAGTCCAGATGTTTCTTTCTAGCATTTTCTGTGCTGTCTTTCCCAGTGGCAGCACAAGTGGTGTTTCTTGCACAGATCTGCCCATCTTAAATGTAGTTTGAAGCCATTGCCACCCAACTCCGCCTTCTTTTTCTTGAAGTTTCACTGATCTTGACATTGCGAAATGAACAATAGCACTATTTGTATTTGATGGACAATAGTCATCTTAAATTCATGCATTCCATTAGAAGTTGACGAGCGGTCAATTAGACTCCAATGAGTTTTCTTGATGCAACTCATTTACACATGGTGGCCTGCCATTGCAGCTCCATCAGGAGTACTTTAAAGCAATACAAAGAAGCAGAGTTAGCACTGAATTTCTTCTCCAAATGGCACTTTCTGCAAAAAGACCCCCAAGACAGCTTGTGAGAAAGCAAGAATCATTACATGTCTCCAAAAACTGTCATCTACATGTAGGGTTCATGTGAGAATTCCACCCCAACTCATATATATTTGTCTTGCACTTCATTTGCAGAATGTGAACAAAACTGACGTGAATCTCTTACTGATCCTTTTAAATGACACAGTTCACACACCTGAAGATTCAGAGGTCAGCAAAACTGCCCCAACAAAAAGCACTTACTGTATTGAGAAACAAAGTTAGTGTCTGTGTTCAGGTAATAATAAAGGCTAAATGGAGATGTTGATGAGAAAACTCTGTTGCATTCAATCCCATCAGATTGACAACCCAACTATAAAGTAATTTCAAAGCATTAAAAAACACAGTTGCTTAAGTTAAAGTGTATCACTCAATGAAATTTGTCTCTGAAATGTAGAAGTAATTTCTTCAAACAGCTCTGTGGAGTGGATTCAATCAAGGAACATGTCAGAACCAAGACAACCCCAAAGAGAAGCACTTATGAACACAATAATCACCAGTGGCTCTATTTGAGGTGATCTGGGGCTGATTCTCACAAAATATGGCACCAAAAAATCCAGTTGCTTTTGTCATTTTCAACTGCCCCAACAAGGAGCACTTACTGAATTCAACAGTCAAGTCAATGCTCAAGTTAGGGTAATATTACTGACTGCTAAACGTGTTCAAAAGAGGATTCTTCACCCAGTAACAAATGATCTAGAATCATTGTTCTAATATATTCCTTATAGGGATCCTTAGACTTCAGAGGTCAGCAACACTACCCCAACAAAAAGCACTTACTGAATTCATAACTCAAGTCAGTGCTTGTGTTTGGGTGATGTTGGTGACAAAGTTATGGTTAGCTGGTTATGTTAAAATGATGTGAAACTGACTCTGTTGAAGAACTCACAACCAAGACAACCCCAAAGAGAAGCACTTATGAACACAAGAATCATCAGTGTCTCCATTTGAGGTGATCTGAACGTGATTTTAATGCCGTCTCTCTTCAGTTACAGTTTGTGGCTTTTGACATGTACAACCTCCCCAACAAGTAGCACTTACCTAATTCAGACAAAACTCAAAGCTCATGTTGGGCCAATATCACATACTTGCAGTGAGCAATCTTCCTCTCTTCTCCGTAGTCCAGATGTTTCTTTCTAGCATTTTCTGTGCTGTCTTTCCCAGTGGCAGCACAAGTGGTGTTTCTTGCACAGATCTGCCCATCTTAAATGTAGTTTGAAGCCATTGCCACCCAACTCCGCCTTCTTTTTCTTGAAGTTTCACTGATCTTGACATTGCGAAATGAACAATAGCGCTATTTGTATTTGATGGACAACAGTCATCTTAAATTCATGCATTCCATTAGAAGTTGACGAGCGGTCAATTAGACTCCAATGAGTTTTCTTGATGCAACTCATTTACACATGGTGGCCTGCCATTGCAGCTCCATCAGGAGTACTTTAAAGCAATCAAAGAAGCAGAGTTAGCACTGAATTTCTTCTCCAAATGGCACTTTCTGAAAAAGACCCCCAAGACAGCTTGTGAGAAAGCAAGAATCATTACATGTCTCCAAAAACTGTCATCTACATATAGGGTTCATGTGAGAATTCCACCCCAACTCATATATTTGTCTTGCACTTCATTTGCAGAATGTGAACAAAACTGACGTGAATCTCTTACTGATCCTTTTAAATGACACAGTTCACACACCTGAAGATTCAGAGGTCAGCAAAACTGCCCCAACAAAAAGCACTTACTGTATTGAGAAACAAAGTTAGTGTCTGTGTTCAGGTAATAATAAAGACTAAATGGAGATGTTGATGAGAAAACCTCTGTTGCATTCAATCCCATCAGATTGACAACCCAATATAAAGTAATTTCAAAGCATTAAAAAACACAGTTGCTTAAGTTAAAGTGTATCACTCAATGAAATTGTCTCTGAATTGTAGAAGTAATTTCTTCAAACAGCTCTGTGGAGTGGATTCAATCAGGAACATGTCAGAACCAAGACAACCCCAAAGAGAAGCACTTATGAACACAAGAATCACCAGTGGCTCTATTTGAGGTGATCTGGGGCTGATTCTCACAAAATATGGCACCAAAAAATCCAGTTGCTTTTGTCATTTTCAACTGCCCCAACAAGGAGCACTTACTGAATTCAACAGTCAAGTCAATGCTCAAGTTAGGGTAATATTACTGACTGCTAAACGTGTTCAAAAGAGGATTCTTCACCCAGTAACAAATGATCTAGAATCATTGTTCTAATATATTCCTTATAGGGATCCTTAGACTTCAGAGGTCAGCAACACTACCCCAACAAAAAGCACTTACTGAATTCATAACTCAAGTCAGTGCTCGTGTTTGGGTGATGTTGGTGACAAAGTTATGGTGTAGCTGGTTATGTTAAAATGATGTGAAACTGACTGTGATATGTGTGTTGAAGAACTCACAACCAAGACAACCCCAAAGAGAAGCACTTATGAACACAATAATCACCAGTGGCTCTATTTGAGGTGATCTGGGGCTGATTCTCACAAAATATGGCACCAAAAAATCCAGTTGCTTTTGTCATTTCAACTGCCCCAACAAGGAGCACTTACTGAATTCAACAGTCAAGTCAATGCTCAAGTTAGGGTAATATTACTGACTGCTAAACGTGTTCAAAAGAGGATTCTTCACCCAGTAACAAATGATCTAGAATCATTGTTCTAATATGTTCCTTATAGGGATCCTTAGACTTCAGAGGTCAGCAACACTACCCCAACAAAAAGCACTTACTGAATTCATAACTCAAGTCAGTGCTTGTGTTTGGGTGATGTTGGTGACAAAGTTATGGTGTAGCTGGTTATGTTAAAATGATATGAAACTGACTGTGATATGTGTGTTGAAGAACTCACAACCAAGACAACCCCAAAGAGAAGCACTTATGAACACAAGAATCATCAGTGTCTCCATTTGAGGTGATCTGGGGCTGATTCTCACAAAATATGGCACCAAAAAATCCAGTTGCTTTTGTCATTTCAACTGCCCCAACAAGGAGCACTTACTGAATTCAACAGTCAAGTCAATGCTCAAGTTAGGGTAATATTACTGACTGCTAAACGTGTTCAAAAGAGGATTCTTCACCCAGTAACAAATGATCTAGAATCATTGTTCTAATATTCCTATAGGGATCCTTAGACTTCAGAGGTCAGCAACACTACCCCAACAAAAAGCACTTACTGAATTCATAACTCAAGTCAGTGCTTGTGTTTGGGTGATGTTGGTGACAAAGTTATGGTGTAGCTGGTTATGTTAAAATGATGTGAAACTGACTCTGTTGAAGAACTCACAACCAAGACAACCCCAAAGAGAAGCACTTATGAACACAAGAATCATCAGTGTCTCCATTTGAGGTGATCTGAACGTGATTTTAATGCCGTCTCTCTTCAGTTACAGTTTGTGGCTTTTGACATGTACAACCTCCCCAACAAGTAGCACTTACCTAATTCAGACAAAACTCAAAGCTCATGTTGGGCCAATATCACATACTTGCAGTGAGCAATCTTCCTCTCTTCTCCGTAGTCCAGATGTTTCTTTCTAGCATTTTCTGTGCTGTCTTTCCCAGTGGCAGCACAAGTGGTGTTTCTTGCACAGATCTGCCCATCTTAAATGTAGTTTGAAGCCATTGCCACCCAACTCCGCCTTCTTTTTCTTGAAGTTTCACTGATCTTGACATTGCGAAATGAACAATAGCACTATTTGTATTTGATGGACAACAGTCATCTTAAATTCATGCATTCCATTAGAAGTTGACGAGCGGTCAATTAGACTCCAATGAGTTTTCTTGATGCAACTCATTTACACATGGTGGCCTGCCATTGCAGCTCCATCAGGAGTACTTTAAAGCAATCAAAGAAGCAGAGTTAGCACTGAATTTCTTCTCCAAATGGCACTTTCTGAAAAAAGACCCCCAAGACAGCTTGTGAGAAAGCAAGAATCATTACATGTCTCCAAAAACTGTCATCTACATGTAGGGTTCATGTGAGAATTCCACCCCAACTCATATATTTGTCTTGCACTTCATTTGCAGAATGTGAACAAAACTGACGTGAATCTCTTACTGATCCTTTTAAATGACACAGTTCACACACCTGAAGATTCAGAGGTCAGCAAAACTGCCCCAACAAAAAGCACTTACTGTATTGAGAAACAAAGTTAGTGTCTGTGTTCAGGTAATAATAAAGACTAAATGGAGATGTTGATGAGAAAACCTCTGTTGCATTCAATCCCATCAGATTGACAACCCAACTATAAAGTAATTTCAAAGCATTAAAAAACACAGTTGCTTAAGTTAAAGTGTATCACTCAATGAAATTTGTCTCTGAATTGTAGAATTAATTTCTTCAAACAGCTCTGTGGAGTGGATTCAATCAAGGAACATGTCAGAACCAAGACAACCCCAAAGAGAAGCACTTATGAACACAATAATCACCAGTGGCTCTATTTGAGGTGATCTGGGGCTGATTCTCACAAAATATGGCACCAAAAAATCCAGTTGCTTTTGTCATTTTCAACTGCCCCAACAAGGAGCACTTACTGAATTCAACAGTCAAGTCAATGCTCAAGTTAGGGTAATATTACTGACTGCTAAACGTGTTCAAAAGAGGATTCTTCACCCAGTAACAAATGATCTAGAATCATTGTTCTAATATGTTCCTAATAGGGATCCTCAGACTTCAGAGGTCAGCAACACTACCCCAACAAAAAGCACTTACTGAATTCATAACTCAAGTCAGTGCTTGTGTTTGGGTGATGTTGGTGACAAAGTTATGGTGTAGCTGGTTATGTTAAAATGATGAAACTGACTGTGATATGTGTTGAAGAACTCACAACCAAGACAACCCCAAAGAGAAGCACTTATGAACACAAGAATCATCAGTGTCTCCATTTGAGGTGATCTGGGGCTGATTCTCACAAAATATGGCACCAAAAAATCCAGTTGCTTTTGTCATTTCAACTGCCCCAACAAGGAGCACTTACTGAATTCAACAGTCAAGTCAATGCTCAAGTTAGGGTAATATTACTGACTGCTAAACGTGTTCAAAAGAGGATTCTTCACCCAGTAACAAATGATCTAGAATCATTGTTCTAATATGTTCCTAATAGGGATCCTCAGACTTCAGAGGTCAGCAACACTACCCCAACAAAAAGCACTTACTGAATTCATAACTCAAGTCAGTGCTTGTGTTTGGGTGATGTTGGTGACAAAGTTATGGTGTAGCTGGTTATGTTAAAATGATGTGAAACTGACTCTGTTGAAGAACTCACAACCAAGACAACCCCAAAGAGAAGCACTTATGAACACAAGAATCATCAGTGTCTCCATTTGAGGTGATCTGAACGTGATTTTAATGCCGTCTCTCTTCAGTTACAGTTTGTGGCTTTTGACATGTACAACCTCCCAACAAGTAGCACTTACCTAATTCAGACAAAACTCAAAGCTCATGTTGGGCCAATATCACATACTTGCAGTGAGCAATCTTCCTCTCTTCTCCGTAGTCCAGATGTTTCTTTCTAGCATTTTCTGTGCTGTCTTTCCCAGTGGCAGCACAAGTGGGTTTCTTGCACAGATCTGCCCATCTTAAATGTAGTTTGAAGCCATTGCCACCCAACTCCGCCTTCTTTTTCTTGAAGTTTCACTGATCTTGACATTGCGAAATGAACAATAGCGCTATTTGTATTTGATGGACAACAGTCATCTTAAATTCATGCATTCCATTAGAAGTTGACGAGCGGTCAATTAGACTCCAATGAGTTTTCTTGATGCAACTCATTTACACATGGTGGCCTGCCATTGCAGCTCCATCAGGAGTACTTTAAAGCAAATCAAAGAAGCAGAGTTAGCACTGAATTTCTTCTCCAAATGGCACTTTCTGAAAAAAGACCCCCAAGACAGCTTGTGAGAAAGCAAGAATCATTACATGTCTCCAAAAACTGTCATCTACATATAGGGTTCATGTGAGAATTCCACCCCAACTCATATATTTGTCTTGCACTTCATTTGCAGAATGTGAACAAAACTGACGTGAATCTCTTACTGATCCTTTTAAATGACACAGTTCACACACCTGAAGATTCAGAGTCAGCAAAACTGCCCCAACAAAAAGCACTTACTGTATTGAGAAACAAAGTTAGTGTCTGTGTTCAGGTAATAATAAAGACTAAATGGAGATGTTGATGAGAAAACCTCTGTTGCATTCAATCCCATCAGATTGACAACCCAACTATAAAGTAATTTCAAAGCATTAAAAACACAGTTGCTTAAGTTAAAGTGTATCACTCAATGAAATTTGTCTCTGAATTGTAGAAGTAATTTCTTCAAACAGCTCTGTGGAGTGGATTCAATCAAGGAACATGTCAGAACCAAGACAACCCCAAGAGAAGCACTTATGAACACAATAATCACCAGTGGCTCTATTTGAGGTGATCTGGGGCTGATTCTCACAAAATATGGCACCAAAAAATCCAGTTGCTTTTGTCATTTCAACTGCCCCAACAAGGAGCACTTACTGAATTCAACAGTCAAGTCAATGCTCAAGTTAGGGTAATATTACTGACTGCTAAACGTGTTCAAAAGAGGATTCTTCACCCAGTAACAAATGATCTAGAATCATTGTTCTAATATTCCTTATAGGGATCCTTAGACTTCAGAGGTCAGCAACACTACCCCAACAAAAAGCACTTACTGAATTCATAACTCAAGTCAGTGCTCGTGTTTGGGTGATGTTGGTGACAAAGTTATGGTGTAGCTGGTTATGTTAAAATGATGTGAAACTGACTCTGTTGAAGAACTCACAACCAAGACAACCCCAAAGAGAAGCACTTATGAACACAAAATCACCAGTGGCTCTATTTGAGGTGATCTGGGGCTGATTCTCACAAAATATGGCACCAAAAAATCCAGTTGCTTTTGTCATTTCAACTGCCCCAACAAGGAGCACTTACTGAATTCAACAGTCAAGTCAATGCTCAAGTTAGGGTAATATTACTGACTGCTAAACGTGTTCAAAAGATTCTTCACCCAGTAACAAATGATCTAGAATCATTGTTCTAATATATTCCTTATAGGGATCCTTAGACTTCAGAGGTCAGCAACACTACCCCAACAAAAAGCACTTACTGAATTCATAACTCAAGTCAGTGCTTGTGTTTGGGTGATGTTGGTGACAAAGTTATGGTGTAGCTGGTTATGTTAAAATGATGTGAAACTGACTCTGTTGAAGAACTCACAACCAAGCAACCCCAAAGAGAAGCACTTATGAACACAATAATCACCAGTGGCTCTATTGAGGTGATCTGGGGCTGATTCTCACAAAATATGGCACCAAAAAATCCAGTTGCTTTTGTCATTTTCAACTGCCCCAACAAGGAGCACTTACTGAATTCAACAGTCAAGTCAATGCTCAAGTTAGGGTATATTACTGACTGCTAAACGTGTTCAAAAGAGATTCTTCACCCAGTAACAAATGATCTAGAATCATTGTTCTAATATATTCCTTATAGGGATCCTTAGACTTCAGAGGTCAGCAACACTACCCCAACAAAAGCACTTACTGAATTCATAACTCAAGTCAGTGCTTGTGTTTGGGTGATGTTGGTGACAAAGTTATGGTGTAGCTGGTTATGTTAAAATGATGTGAAACTGACTCTGTTGAAGAACTCACAACCAAGACAACCCCAAAGAGAAGCACTTATGAACACACATAATCACCAGTGGCTCTATTTGAGGTGATCTGGGCTGATTCTCACAAATATGGCACCAAAAAATCCAGTTGCTTTTGTCATTGTCAACTTCCCCAACAAGGAGCACTTACTGAATTCAACAGTCAAGTCAATGCTCAAGTTAGGGTAATTACTGACTGCTAAACGTGTTCAAAAGACGATTCTTCACCCAGTAACAAATGATCTAGAATCATTGTTCTAATATTCCTTATAGGGATCCTTAGACTTCAGGTCAGCAACACTACCCCAACAAAAGCACTTACTGAATTCATAACTCAAGTCAGTGCTTGTGTTTGGGTGATGTTGGTGACAAAGTTATGGTGTAGCTGGTTATGTTAAAATGATGTGAAACTGACTCTGTTGAAGAACTCACAACCAAGACAACCCCAAAGAGAAGCACTTATGAACACAAGAATCATCATGTCTCCATTTGAGGTGATCTGAACGTGATTTTAATGCCGTCTCTCTTCAGTTACAGTTTGTGGCTTTTGACATGTACAACCTCCCCAACAAGTAGCACTTACCTAATTCAGACAAAACTCAAAGCTCATGTTGGGCCAATATCACATACTTGCAGTGAGCAATCTTCCTCTCTTCTCCGTAGTCCAGATGTTTCTTTCTAGCATTTTCTGTGCTGTCTTTCCCAGTGGCAGCACAAGTGGTGTTTCTTGCACAGATCTGCCCATCTTAAATGTAGTTTGAAGCCATTGCCACCCAACTCCGCCTTCTTTTTCTTGAAGTTTCACTGATCTTGACATTGCGAAATGAACAATAGCACTATTTGTATTTGATGGACAACAGTCATCTTAAATTCATGCATTCCATTAGAAGTTGACGAGCGGTCAATTAGACTCCAATGAGTTTTCTTGATGCAACTCATTTACACATGGTGGCCTGCCATTGCAGCTCCATCAGGAGTACTTTAAAGCAATCAAAGAAGCAGAGTTAGCACTGAATTTCTTCTCCAAATGGCACTTTCTGCAAAAAAGACCCCCAAGACAGCTTGTGAGAAAGCAAGAATCATTACATGTCTCCAAAAACTGTCATCTACATATAGGGTTCATGTGAGAATTCCACCCCAACTCATATATATTTGTCTTGCACTTCATTTGCAGAATGTGAACAAAACTGACGTGAATCTCTTACTGATCCTTTTAAATGACACAGTTCACACACCTGAAGATTCAGAGGTCAGCAAAACTGCCCCAACAAAAAGCACTTACTGTATTGAGAAACAAAGTTAGTGTCTGTGTTCAGGTAATAATAAAGACTAAATGGAGATGTTGATGAGAAAACTCTGTTGCATTCAATCCCATCAGATTGACAACCCAACTATAAAGTAATTTCAAAGCATTAAAAAACACAGTTGCTTAAGTTAAAGTGTATCACTCAATGAAATTTGTCTCTGAATTGTAGAATAATTTCTTCAAACAGCTCTGTGGAGTGGATTCAATCAAGGAACATGTCAGAACCAAGACAACCCCAAAGAGAAGCACTTATGAACACAATAATCACCAGTGGCTCTATTTGAGGTGATCTGGGGCTGATTCTCACAAAATATGGCACCAAAAAATCCAGTTGCTTTTGTCATTGTCAACTCCCCAACAAGTAGCACTTACTGAATTCAACAGTCAAGTCAATGCTCAAGTTAGGGTAATATTACTGACTGCTAAACGTGTTCAAAAGAGATTCTTCACCCAGTAACAAATGATCTAGAATCATTGTTCTAATATATTCCTTATAGGGATCCTTAGACTTCAGAGGTCAGCAACACTACCCCAACAAAAAGCACTTACTGAATTCATAACTCAAGTCAGTGCTCGTGTTTGGGTGATGTTGGTGACAAAGTTATGGTGTAGCTGGTTATGTTAAATGATGTGAAACTGACTGGATATGTCTGTTGAAGAACTCACAACCAAGACAACCCCAAAGAGAAGCACTTATGAACACAATAATCACCAGTGTCTCTATTGAGGTGATCTGGGGCTGATTCTCACAAAATATGGCACCAAAAAATCCAGTTGCTTTTGTCATTGTCAACTTCCCCAACAAGGAGCACTTACTGAATTCAACAGTCAAGTCAATGCTCAAGTTAGGGTAATATTACTGACTGCTAAACGTGTTCAAAAGAGATTCTTCACCCAGTAACAAATGATCTAGAATCATTGTTCTAATATATTCCTTATAGGGATCCTTAGACTTCAGAGGTCAGCAACACTACCCCAACAAAAGCACTTACTGAATTCATAACTCAAGTCAGTGCTGTGTTTGGGTGATGTTGGTGACAAAGTTATGGTGTAGCTGGTTATGTTAAAATGATGTGAAACTGACTCTGTTGAAGAACTCACAACCAAGACAACCCCAAAGAGAAGCACTTATGAACACAAGAATCATCAGTGTCTCCATTTGAGGTGATCTGAACGTGATTTTAATGCCGTCTCTCTTCAGTTACAGTTTGTGGCTTTTGACATGTACAACCTCCCCAACAAGTACACTTACCTAATTCAGACAAAACTCAAAGCTCATGTTGGGCCAATATCACATACTTGCAGTGAGCAATCTTCCTCTCTTCTCCGTAGTCCAGATGTTTCTTTCTAGCATTTTCTGTGCTGTCTTTCCCAGTGGCAGCACAAGTGGTGTTTCTTGCACAGATCTGCCCATCTTAAATGTAGTTTGAAGCCATTGCCACCCAACTCCGCCTTCTTTTTCTTGAAGTTTCACTGATCTTGACATTGCGAAATGAACAATAGCACTATTTGTATTTGATGGACAATAGTCATCTTAAATTCATGCATTCCATTAGAAGTTGACGAGCGGTCAATTAGACTCCAATGAGTTTTCTTGATGCAACTCATTACACATGGGCCTGCCATTGCAGCTCCATCAGGAGTACTTTAAAGCAATACAAAGAAGCAGAGTTAGCACTGAATTTCTTCTCCAAATGGCACTTTCTGCAAAAAGACCCCCAAGACAGCTTGTGAGAAAGCAAGAATCATTACATGTCTCAAAAAACTGTCATCTACATGTAGGGTTCATGTGAGAATTCCACCCCAACTCATATATTTGTCTTGCACTTCATTTGCAGATGTGAACAAAACTGACGTGAATCTCTTACTGATCCTTTTAAATGACACAGTTCACACACCTGAAGATTCAGAGGTCAGCAAAACTGCCCCAACAAAAAGCACTTACTGATTGAGAAACAAAGTTAGTGTCTGTGTTCAGGTAATAATAAAGACTAAATGGAGATGTTGATGAGAAAAACTCTGTTGCATTCAATCCATCAGATTGACAACCCAACTATAAGTAATTTCAAAGCATTAAAAAACACAGTTGCTTAAGTTAAAGTGTATCACTCAATGAAATTTGTCTCTGAAATGTAGAAGTAATTTCTTCAAACAGCTCTGTGGAGTGGATTCAATCAAGGAACATGTCAGAACCAAGACAACCCCAAAGAGAAGCACTTATGAACACAATAATCACCAGTGGCTCTATTGAGGTGATCTGGGGCTGATTCTCACAAAATATGGCACCAAAAAATCCAGTTGCTTTTGTCATTTTCAACTGCCCCAACAAGGAGCACTTACTGAATCAACAGTCAAGTCAATGCTCAAGTTAGGGTAATATTACTGACTGCTAAACGTGTTCAAAAGAGGATTCTTCACCCAGTAACAAATGATCTAGAATCATTGTTCTAATATATTCCTTATAGGGATCCTTAGACTTCAGAGGTCAGCAACACTACCCCAACAAAAAGCCTTACTGAATTCATAACTCAAGTCAGTGCTTGTGTTTGGGTGATGTTGGTGACAAAGTTATGGTGTAGCTGGTTATGTTAAAATGATGTGAAACTGACTATGTTGAAGAACTCACAACCAAGACAACCCCAAAGAGAGCACTTATGAACACAAGAATCATCAGTGTCTCCATTTGAGGTGATCTGAACGTGATTTTAATGCCGTCTCTCTTCAGTTACAGTTTGTGGCTTTTGACATGTACAACCTCCCCAACAAGTAGCACTTACCTAATTCAGACAAACTCAAAGCTCATGTTGGGCCAATATCACATACTTGCAGTGAGCAATCTTCCTCTTCTCCGTAGTCCAGATGTTTCTTTCTAGCATTTTCTGTGCTGTTTCCCAGTGGCAGCACAAGTGGTGTTTCTTGCACAGATCTGCCCATCTTAAATGTAGTTTGAAGCCATTGCCACCCAACTCCGCCTTCTTTTCTTGAAGTTCACTGATCTTGACATTGCGAAATGAACAATAGCGCTATTTGTATTTGATGGACAACAGTCATCTTAAATTCATGCATTCCATTAGAAGTTGACGAGCGGTCAATTAGACTCCAATGAGTTTTCTTGATGCAAATCATTTACACATGGTGGCCTGCCATTGCAGCTCCATCAGGAGTACTTTAAAGCAATCAAAGAAGCAGAGTTAGCACTGAATTCTTCTCCAAATGGCACTTTCTGAAAAAAGACCCCAAGACAGCTTGTGAGAAAGCAAGAATCATACATGTCTCCAAAAACTGTCATCTACATATAGGGTTCATGTGAGAATTCCACCCCAACTCATATATATTTGTCTTGCACTTCATTTGCAGAATGTGAACAAAACTGACGTGAATCTCAACTGATCCTTTTAAATGACACAGTTCACACACCTGAAGATTCAGAGGTCAGCAAAACTGCCCCAACAAAAAGCACTTACTGTATTGAGAAACAAAGTTAGTGTCTGTGTTCAGGTAATAATAAAGACTAAATGGAGATTTGATGAGAAAAACCTCTGTGCATTCAATCCATCAGATTGACAACCCAATATAAAGTAATTTCAAAGCATTAAAAAACACAGTTGCTTAAGTTAAAGTGTATCACTCAATGAAATTTGTCTCTGAATTGTAGAAGTAATTTCTTCAAACAGCTCTGTGGAGTGGATTCAATCAAGGAACATGTCAGAACCAAGACAACCCCAAAGAGAAGCACTTATGAACACAATAATCACCAGTGGCTCTATTTGAGGTGATTGGGGCTGATTCTCACAAAATATGGCACCAAAAAATCCAGTTGCTTTTGTCATTGTCAACTCCCCAACAAGGAGCACTTACTGAATTCAACAGTCAAGTCAATGCTCAAGTTAGGGTAATATTATGACTGCTAAACGTGTTCAAAAAGAGGATTCTTCACCCAGTAACAAATGATCTAGATCATTGTTCTAATATATTCCTTATAGGGATCCTTAGACTTCAGAGGTCAGCAACACTACCCAACAAAAAGCACTTACTGAATTCATAACTCAAGTCAGTGCGTGTTTGGGTGATGTTGGTGACAAAGTTATGGTGTAGCTGGTTATGTTAAATGATGTGAAAGACTGTGATATGTGTGTGAAGAACTCACAACCAAGAAACCCAAAGAGAAGCACTTATGAACACAATAATCACCAGTGGCTCTATTTGAGGTGATCTGGGGCTGATTCTCACAAAATGGCACCAAAAAATCCAGTTGCTTTTGTCATTTCAACTGCCCCAACAAGGAGCACTTACTGAATTCAACAGTCAAGTCAATGCTCAAGTTAGGGTAATATTACTGACTGCTAAACGTGTTCAAAAGAGGATTCTTCACCCAGTAACAAATGATCTAGAATCATTGTTCTAATATTCCTTATAGGGATCCTTAGACTTCAGAGGTCAGCAACACTACCCCAACAAAAGCACTTACTGAATTCAACTCAAGTCAGTGCTGGTGTTTGGGTGATGTTGGTGACAAAGTTATGGTGTAGCTGGTTATGTTAAAATGATGTGAAACTGACTCTGTTGAAGAACTCACAACCAAGACAACCCAAAGAGAAGCACTTATGAACACAAGAATCATCAGTGTCTCCATTTGAGGTGATCTGGGGCTGATTCTCACAAAATATGGCACCAAAAAATCCAGTTGCTTTGTCATTTCAACTGCCCCAACAAGGAGCACTACTGAATTCAACAGTCAAGTCAATGCTCAAGTTAGGGAATTATGACTGCTAAACGTGTTCAAAGACGATTCTTCACCCAGTAAACAAATGATCTAGAATCATTGTTCTAATATATTCCTTATAGGGATCCTAGACTTCAGAGGTCAGCAACACTACCCCAACAAAAAAGCACTTACTGAATTCATAACTCAAGTCAGGTCGTGTTTGGGTGATGTTGGTGACAAAGTTATGGTGTAGCTGGTTATGTAAAATGATGTGAAACTGACTCTGTTGAAGAACTCACAACCAAGACAACCCCAAAGAGAAGCACTTATGAACACAAGAATCATCAGTGTCTCCATTTGAGGTGATCTGAACGTGATTTTAATGCCGTCTCTCTTCAGTTACAGTTTGTGGCTTTTGACATGTACACCTCCCCAACAAGTAACTTACCTAATTCAGACAAAACTCAAAGCTCATGTTGGGCCATATCACATACTTGCAGTGAGCAATCTTCCTCTCTTATAGTCCAGATGTTTCTTTCTAGCATTTTCTGTGCTGTCTTTCCCAGTGGCAGCACAAGTGGTGTTTCTTGCACAGATCTGCCCATCTTAAATGTAGTTTGAAGCCATTGCCACCCAACTCCGCCTCTTTTTCTTGAAGTTTCACTGATCTTGACATTGCGAAATGAACAATAGC
>NW_024042729.1:0-22543 GCF_014851395.1 Micropterus salmoides | reverse complement strand
TGGCATTGTATAACATTTCAGTGCCGTGTAGCTTATATTATTCAATACCATTTAAACCCAACAGTAGTATGCAAATGAATTGACATATTTTGTGCCAAATATTGCTGTGATTGCCTACATATCACTGCAAAAACTATTATACCCACATCATGAAAACTACCCAAATATTTAGTTTCTACAAATTCTGAAATCTGTTTGGTTGTTATGAAATAAAAGGGTACGTCTTGGTCATTGTTCAGTTATACAATGCTAGCGCATCACAGAGCTAATTTCCTGCGGTGTTCCTGACAGCGCAGTCAGCAATAGTGTTATTCACACTGGACAGCAGTGAAGGAGGTTGTAAAAGCTTTAAAGTAGTTTAATTGACTTTTCTAACATTCAGCATCGGACCAGAGAGCACTGGGGCAGCTCTCAGAAATGCGCTGCTCTGCCCTCCATTTCCATCACACATCTCTAGTTAGCTTGTAGTCTTTGTTTTGTAGTCATTTTGAGACAAGACTTGGTTTATGAAAGTTTACAGCTGACCATGCTGTTATCCTGCATTACTTTATGTACAATGAAGCAGCTAACAGAATTGCAGTGATTCAACTGACAAAATGTGATTTGGGGCTTTTCGACTGATGATTCAAATCATTGAGGGGCAACCCTCGCCACTAGAGGTCTGTGTGAATTAGCCATTGTGGACAATGACACATCAAGGATATAGGCAGGAAACCCTTTTATGGGTACAGCACACTTTAACGGACTCGCTTCCTGCTTTATAGTCATCTGCGCAGATGTGACACAGATACAGGTAGAGTAGAGTGGAGTAGAATGGATTTTTCTTATACATGAGTTTTAGTTTTTATGTTCACACTGCGTAAGGAATCCCAATATTTTCCCCCTTTGCAAGTTATACAGATCTGACATGTTCTAGTCGGTGTGGACTGTTGCTTTTTATACTGCTGAGATGCTTTTCATTACTGTGTTACAGAGTTGCAGAGATTGTTTTATCGGATTTGGATTGTGTATTGTTGCCTCAGAGAAAATCACAAGTAGGTGGTCGTTCATGAGGCGAACAGTTCTGCATGTGTGAACCACTCCCAGGCTTGAAAAGTCTGGTTGATGTCACTGTTCAACCGGAAAAAAATCCATATCTGGAAAGGAGTTGGCACAGATGTTATGAATGTCATGGATATGGAAAGCTTTCAGGGAGCAAAGATTATTCATGGACAATTCTCACAGGTTCTCCCAAGCCTTTAACAGTGCGGCAGTTTGCTTGCTGTGGCCCACCACTGCTTGTTTTCTCTTGAAGCGCAGGAATACACAAAGCACCAAATCTGTGTCCAGTTTTCAGTTGTTGTGACATGCGTCTTCCAGAGCCCACATGCCATCTACTGTTCGTATCCCACATGTGACTTCTCATCTTATCAGGCAAATGTCTGTGAGCTGTGAAGCCGGACTCTGTTTAAATTGTGGATTAAATGTTTTTCCTATCTTATTTGAAGCACTTGAAATTTCCTTTGTGTTTGAAAGATGCTATATGGAGAAACTTACTGCATATATCTTGCGAAGTAAAATTCTTCCACCATACAAAGATAGACAGTTTTTTTGGCCACCTTTTCATGCATAAGAAATAACAGTTAAATTGCAATCAACATACTATATTTCCCATTTATTTTGTGATAGATAAATGAACAGTAATGTAATTATACCTGTCAGAGAACTAGTACAAAGAGCAAGTTTGTCATCTGTGTGGGTGGTGCCAAGGTGTGATTGATGATAAGTGGTCTATTTTATCTGATGGTAAGAGACCTCAGTTGCATTTTTCCGACCTCTTTCTCTAACCTGTGTTATATTAGGCAGGTAAAGACACGTCTAACAGAGTTCATGTTTATACGTCAAAATAAACAGTGTTATAAGTTGTCATCTCTGTCTCTGTAATCAAAATGAGATCCCACAGAATACAGTGTGTACAGTTCTCTGGTGCCTTTTTAGTAGCTTTTATTTGATGTGGGACTATAAATCTAATTATTTACCTAACAGCATCAACTTTGTTCTTGTATTTTATTTTCTCTTGCTCGATGATGTGTATGTTAAGTCTTGTCTCGAGCACAAGCAGGTAAACCACTTTCAGCTCAAAGGTGGAATTTTGTGAACTCATGTACACATGCATTAATCACAAAATGTATGCTCAAAAATCCAAAGTGATAAAAATACGTGATTTCGCTGGCAAAGGACCATGCAAAGGTAAATCAAATGCAAAATATTTAAGCAGTTTCACTTAAATTTGATGTTTATGACTTTATTTGTGAAAAGACACTTTCACAACACCATATTGAGGCCTTGGCAGTGAGGCGAGGACCTTCTCTCATACTGGTTAGGACATCTGCCAGCAGAGGGATTGTCCAGTAGCAGGCTCTCTGCAGAAACCTGGCCCCAGGCCTCTATGCAGGACCATGTAACTCCACTGAAGTTACGGTAGAGCTTGAGTTTCCAGAGCTTGAGTGGAAAATGAGGCCTTTATCAAGAAAAGGAGACCACACAAGAGCCGCATAGGTATTAAACTTTCCCACTAAAAGTTTATTGAGTTATTTTGGTTGCAACATCACAATACTCAGCCCAGTATGGGCCCCCCAAAAATAGAAACCAGGTAGTAGTTTTAATATGGGATCTCACAATAAAACCAGCTCCCTGAAGCAACAAAGTGCTGGGCAGGTAAATGCTAGCAGGGAATCCTCAGGATGTTTCAGTGTGTGAAGGGGTTTCCCATAGTTCAGGAATTACAGAAGCTGACGCACTGCAGGCCTGCCCATCTGTCAACAACTTTGAGTCAGTTTCAAACGACATTATTTCTCCATCTCTTTTCATGTTGGATCATTAGTTGTTAAGGCAAAGCTTTGCCTGGGGATTTACTAGGGGTCCTGGAGGTTGAAAAGCAAATGGGACCTGTAATAAATCTCCAGGCATGGACACTGGGGTGCTGTAGAGACATAATGAAGGATGGTTTGCCTTCTCATTCTCAACTTGGGTGCTCATGTGGGGATTTATGTTTGGATAAGAGCTAGCAGGCTAATTTGATGCTGCTAATGGTGGGATGGCATTTGGGAATCGCCCATCGTTTCCGGATGACAGTCATGGTAATACACTGCTATAATTAGAACCCTTGATTAGTGCGATCCCATATAAACATCCGCCAGACTGACATAATAACCTAACCGATGATGTCACTTATCACACAAGGGGATTTCACAAGGGCTTCTGTGTCATCTCCTTACCAATGTAAAATAGAAATCCCTGGTCACCTTTAACTTGTTGGCCTCTTATCCAACTGTATGTAGGGGGGTTGAGTAGGGGGATAAGGAAAGAGGATAAACCCAGAGGGTAAGGATACAGAATAGCCAAAAATGTGATATTAGTCATTCAGAAGGATGGGGACTGTAACAAAGTATTATGAAATTCCATATGCAAGCAAAGTGACACAGGCATATACATTGAATAGGAAAAAGTCTGCAAATTCTCTTACATTACACAACTCTGTGTATTGCTGATGCCCAAATGATTGTTCACTTTCCCAGGGCAGTAATGGAAAAGCCTTTGTTCTTGGCAGTGAAGGTGGAAAGCTGGACAGATGTTGACTTCATGATGAACATAGAGGCCCCATATTGAGAACAGGGCGTGGGAGTTGTAGAGTATGGGTGGGCGAAGGGGTACCTTCACCCAGTACCAGATTAGGTTTCTACACCGGGAAAATACTCTGTGAAATACCTTTATAGGAGATAATTAAATTTCCTTTATCAAGAGGCTCTACTGCATAGAGCATGAGGCGTAAATGAGTCAATCATCTCCTGAAGTTAATTATCAGCTTTTGACTCAGCAAACCAAAAGTTGGACCACGAATGCTTGCTACTTCCTCTACAGATGCCACTATTGCTTCCATTTTTCATAAAGGATGAAAATTGCAATTGCACCTCCACCACTTTTTCACCAAAAAAGTAGTATGACATGATGGCTAAAGTTACCAGTAAACTACGGACAATTTAGGTCTCCTAGGATCAGAATTATCATCTGAAGTCTGATGCCCCTGGATTTATATAATCAAATACTCTGATTGGTAAAGACAAACACATCACTGAAAGAAACTTCGCATTAAACCTTATTTTTCCTTAAAATGAAGTATGTGTAGCACAAGTTACCAGTTTGCCATTAAACTGATACAGCATACAGCTGCTTAATTTAAAAGGTTGAGGGAGCGTGGGAGAGACTGATTCAATTAACTCATCCTGAGCATACAAATGAATTAATGAACATGCCTATTACTGTTTGGAAAGACCAAAGCATGGTACACCCATCCAGGAAAGGTAATTAAAGATCATAACCCGTGTAAAAAAAAAAAATAAAATATATATATATATATAAATATATAAAAAACATATTCCAAGAGTTTTGCCTTTAAAAAGACAATTTTTAAAACTCCGCATAAAAATTGCCTTTGGATTTCAGCCCAGACGCTTGTGAAAAAATGGACACAACTACAGTTTGGACCAAAGTAAAGTTTTACTTTCAAGACATTTAGGATGAAATACCCTAACACACAAACATCTTAAAAACAGCTATTGGTGATATATCTTGCATTTCTGGGCCTTTTTTGTTGTTTGGTTGTTTGAAGGTTCATAGTCAACCTTTAGATTCCCCATATTTTTGGTTTACTGTTGCGTGGGATTCCTCTAAAAATGGGTATTTGAAACCACTTGTTGCTATTGTAACTATTATTCATGACCAGTGTTGGACGAGTTACGCAGAAATTGTAACAAGTTTGTAGTTACTTATTACTTCCTCTTAAAAAAGTAATAATATTACTGGGTGATAAAAGTAACTAGTTACGTTACTCGTTACGTTACTTTATTAGGCCAAATCCACACTATTGCATTTTCGTACCTTTTGCTACGTTTGCACCTCCCGTCCAGAATAAAACGGCAAAAACGAAGACCTAAAACAGGGAAGTTTGAGAACACTGCCGACCCCGTTTTTCGCTTTAAAAATCCGGGTACAGTTTTAGTGTGGATGGGCAAAAACGGAGGTCTTTAAAAACGAGGATGCAGATGCTCATGTTTGTTTAATATAGACAGAGACCAACTCAGATACGCAGTTAAAACGCTGCAGTGGACAGAGATCGTATTTGTTTAGAAACAGTTTTTAAACAAAAACTAGTGTAGTGTAGATGGGGCCTTACTTTCACTATCACCCCCCAGTCTCTCCCAACTATTTAACTAATATAATCATCACAGCAGCAAGGAGTATGTTTTTTTACAAAACATATAACGTTTCTAAGCACCGGCTGAAATAAAAAAAATAATAAAGCAAGTAAATCCTGACTTTTGAACTACTATTTTTATGTACATGCATTTATAAGAGCAGTATTCAGTATTTTTACAAAACTTACGTTGCTTAACACCACTCTCTCCCCACGATTCCAAGCATCACTGGCAGTAGGAGCCGGAGATTCTTTCTGTAAGTTTCACGTTGCTGTGCTGCTTTAGCAGATGTTTCAATAAATTAAATGTAGAATTGTTTGTGGTTGAAAGCTTTTTGCTGGTCACACAAAGTTTACAACGGACGACAATGTTCTTTGCATCTTAGACTGTGACACAATAATGGCACTAGCTACTTACAGCTGTGGAAACATCACCTCTCTCCCTCATTCTCCAGTCTTCCTTTAGCATTTTGGCTAACAGCTGACTTTAAAAACATATGGTCCGGTGTCGCTGACCTGCCCTGCAGTCGTGAATTCACATCAAGGATGGTGCATTCAGTAACGCAGTAACGCAGCATTACTTGGATTAGAAACTGTAATAATTTTACTGTTTTAGAAAAGTAATCCGTTACACTACTAGTTACTCGGAAAAGTAATATTATTACAGTAATATGTTACTGAGTAATGCGTTACTGCCCAACATGACTATAAATTACTACTTAGCACACCTTTAAATTTTATGCTGAAATTATATTTAGCTATGTTTGATGACTATTCAGTACTGGAAGCTGAGTTAATTCTATGGATCTGACCAGCCAGTGTGTCATGATAGAGGCCAGTGGACAACCAATGTGTTGCAGAGGTTATCTTGAGTAAGGACAGTCAGTTAAAAGGGATGTATCTTACTTCCATTTTGGGTTTAACAATTGATGGGTGACCGTAATGGTAGGATGAATTGTTATGCATTTTAATCAAAGATTTTGTCTAAATTATAAGTAAATTATAAAGTAAATTATAAGTCAAATTTCTTTGCTTTGAAAATCATTGATTTAGACCATTTGACATTGATGTAAAGTCAGAGCAACAGTCCACCAACTCCTTCCTTTGATGAAGTAATTGTTTGGGGTTACAGTCAGTGTGTGACTGTAATGTGCCCTTTTCTGCTCCTGTCCTTCCATTAGTTACAATTTCTTTGAATATGAGCTGTCTTTGTTTGAAATGGGCAGATCACAAGACCTGCGATGTTAGAGAATGACCTTGACTTCTACCTTGACCGCCCTCAGACACGCACACACACACCCAATAGCACCAAAAAAATTAGGGTGGAAGTTAAGATGATCTTACTGTCTCTTTTCTTTGAGTCCTTAATGGGAGCTACTGTAAACCATTGTGAATTTCCTGCTAATGTCAGGATACCATTTGGGCAGATAGCACAAAGGATGTTGGTTTAAATTAAGAAGCCACCAAAATGTTTATTTTGTATTATTTAGGTGTATACATGGTAAAACCATAAATGTGTTCATCAGAGCTCTGTTCATTTGGTGGCTAAGGACTTATTTGACCATAACTTTTGCTGTTTACTTACTTCTACCTCTAAATATGATCAAATCCCCCACAAAATGTTATCTCATTTATTCCATCAAATGAAAAACTGCATCTCTAATTTAAAACACATATTAAAACTATATGCTTTATTGGACTATTAAATACTGAAACAACCTACTACAGTTTTACTTAAAAAATTAACATTATTTGATTACTAAATCACAATAGACTATAGTTTGGGTATATTCACATATATTTTAGAAGTGCTCACAAATGTTTTGAGAGTATTGCTTGTCAAGCCTACATTTAGGCTCACTTCTGAATTACTCTGAATAACAATGATGATTTCAGGTGACTGTCTCTACAGGAAGCACCTTTATGTAATTACAGATCAGTTGTCCATGTCCTCTCCTTGAACTTGAACTATGCTGTTGAATGACTGGAGACGAGGTCACAACAGTACCCGCCACCCCGCCACCTAAACTGAGATCAGAGATTCTGTCAAACGGTAACCGAGTAATGCTGGTTTTCAATTTGCTCGGTCTCGCCAAAGGGAAATGATTCCCTCACCCAACCGCTTTGAAATCTACTTCAATCTATCAAATTTGGGATCCAAAGGAAATAGGTTTAATCTTTTGATTCAAGTGCCCCTCACTGAGTACAAAATTCTCTTTAAAGTATGAGTTGGCAGCATGACTCCTGAAGATCAAACTGTTGCTGTGGTCAAAATAGTGACATCATCAATTTGAAATTGTTTAAATTGATTTTAGGAAGACAGGAATATGGGAAAAAAACAAAACAAGGTTGACTGCTTTGGTTTCCAATTACTATGACCTTTTCCAAACACTGACGTCTCACAATATATTCTGCTTGTGGACCAACCTCCACCCAAAATATAATTCACTTACTGTGTTGTTATTTTGTTAATTTTGTTGTCGTCCGGTGTGGCCTAAAGGGCAACCTTCAAGCTGAGGAAGAATGTGTGTGTAGGAATGTGTCCATTCTGGCAGTAACCCTCAGAGCTCAAATATTGTCAGCGCAGCCGGGTGAAAGTCATCCTGGTACTGCAGAGAGTCACACATTTGGACACACACGCACACGCACGCGCGCGCACACACACACACATAACAGCCATCCATTACCGCAGTCCTATTATTCAACCTTGTCTCCCCCCTTTTCCCCCCATTTCTCACGGTTTCTTGTACTGTGGTGCAGTTCCTGATTTTATTGGGACAGGACCAGAATGGAGAAGGAGAATTACGTCAGTTCATATTGTTTATCAGACATTACTTAAACAGAAGCTGCCACACATAAAACCAAAGCACTGAAAATGTAAATGCAGTTGATAAAGCCTGCGGAGGCAAGACTTGGAACCACTGCTTCACATTACAAAGTCAAGGTGTCCACAGCATCCTCCCATTTAAATACAGGGAATGAAGTGACTCAGGGCCGATGGTGTTATTGTTTGGGATTATGTTGTGGGTCAGTTTGTCCACGAGAATGCAATAGCTCAACAGCTACTGTATGGATTACCATGAAATTGAGTGCAGACATTCATTGTCCCCAGAGGATGCATCCTAATGACTTTGGTGATTCTATAATCTTTCCTCTAGCTCCACCAGCAGGTTGATATTTGTGGTTTTTACTGTCCCCCTTAGTCAGAATTTTAATGTGTCCAATACATTTATTATCAAATCTGGACCTGCAAAACTATTGACATTTCTGTAAATGTACTGCTAATGAGCAAAGTTAACATGCTAAACTAAGCATGAGAAAAGCCTCACAGGGCTAAAATGGCTATAGACTCTTAGTTTTCTTTTACCTGGTTCATTCAGTCTGAATCTAAGTTTGAGCATTTAAATGTAGCAGACTCAGTGTAATTTAAATTTTGTTGTAGAGATTTACCCAATTTGCTTAGTAAAGTGTAATTGTGATTCATTTTCAAAGCAGAGCAGATAAATCTATTTTCTCACTACAAAGGGTAAATATTATGAGATAATACAGCATTTTATGATTGCTTTGACTCATTTAACTGTTTAACCATTCTGTGATTTTTTTTTTATTGAATGAATTTATAATAGTTCAGTATTACAACATGCATTTTCTGTTTTGCAAACTGGTACACAGCTTTTGTTGTTTAGTCACATAATATGATTGTTGCCAGTCAGTCCAATCAAATTTTGAATTACGAGTATATTGAAATATTGAATATCAACATAGAATACTGGAATATCTTAAAGCAACGACAAGGGAAATTCTGTAATCAATGTAAAAGTGATGCTGGATTTACAGGCCTCGCTTTTTCCCAGGAAGTAAAAAGCAGGCTGTATTTTGAACTACTGCATCACTCAAATCTCCCACTCATATAATTGGCCATAGTGACATGCCCCTCTCTAGGCCATGGCCAATCTCCTGCACAGATCAATCAAAGCAGTTCAACACTGGCCCTTTCAGACCAAAATACACCCCCTGCACACACACACACACGCAAACATGTGGCTACTATAGTATAATCAGACTGACCTGACAAATACCTGTAGCTGCCCACCCAACTTCCAAATTTATAGCAGTTAAATGCGTCCAGTGGTCCAGTAGAGAAATATGCTTCATCTGCTGCTGATTCTAAACATAATACAAATCAGTTTTGTGGGTGATTTTATCTAAAAATGCATCCCTAGAGGGAATTGAACCCCTTACCTTTAAAAGTGGAAGATATTGAAAGTCATCACTCTGGTAGCATACACACAAATTTGAAACAACCATCCAGCATTAGTCAGAACAGCAACATCACTCAAAATCTTCTGTCACAGATTCACAAATAAATCTTTAAGGAATGACCATACTTCCTTTGCCTTTATTTATCAAATTGCGCTCATCCACTCAATGTCTCCATAACTCTGGTTTCAGCAAGGCCAAAGCCAGGATTTTAGAAATACTGAGGTCACCACTCTTAGAAAAGTGTGACCAGAAACCAAAAACAGGTTCTTAAGTTTTTGTTTTTATTACTTTTCATATTTCGTATGTGGCCAGGCCAGGAATGATCAGGCCAAACACACAATAAATTTTATGGGTTTTTATTCCCCGACTGGACTCAAATGAGAACAGCGTTAATAACGTAAATTCGAGGGGTTAAGGCAGGTGGTGGTTATACAAAAGACAGGAATAACTTTCTTACTCGTCCTTTGCCTATTGCATCTGATCTCAACTATGTGACTTAACAGTCCTCTATAGTACCCCTTAACCATACCACGATTGTAAACAGCTGCCATAAACTAGTTCACACTCACTCTGGTAGACTTCAGTTACTTCTTTCTAAACAGGAACCTAAATTCTCAACAACCAAAGCTGTAAAACAGCCAAAATCTGAACAACATCAAAATCTAGACATCTAGGTTAGATAACACCACTCTAGACTAGACAACAGTAGTGGCCTTTCTAAACAGAGAAAAATTAAAAAACAAATATAAACAAATAGATTCAATTAGCCACATAATGCATTAAGTGCATAAATATTAAAATTTACCATAAAACATAAAATACATTCATTCACAGAATACAATTTGCCCAACACTTTGTACAGAAACTCAGAATTAACATTTTATGTATGAAATCGGTAACTCACTGCCCACACACATACACCAAGAACTCCGCACGTGTTTTTATATACAGTCTATGTTATCTCCCCTCTAAGTCAGCGGAGACATAGGAAACAAACATCGTTTATTTACAGCTTCAGTATACACCAATATAATGTGATTTTGTTTGTTGATACACTTCATTGTCACTCACGCTGTCGCCGCTGGTCAGTCTCTTCCCCTCGTGGCGAAGACACACACACACTCACTAGGCTATCAAACGTCAGGAATCAGCTGGGACACCCAGGTCTTCATGCATCTACCTTGGTGCGCTAGTTAGTTTACTCTGTCTGCCGATCTTAAGGATTATTACTGTACTTTACTATGGGTTATGGAGATGTCCTCCATATCGATAAACCAAAGTACATCCCTTGCCGTTTCTCTACATCGCGGGACCAAACACTTCAGTTTTTCCCCGTGTCCCGTCGGAAACTCTACCCTCTCGCGCAAGCTGTCCCATGTAGAACTCTTAAACTGACAGTGCCATTAATTACAGAGGACAGTTATCGCTGCAGTAATCTCACCAGCAACTACATAACATTATAACCCACATAACACTATTTAACTCTGTACCCCTGGTTCACCTGGCTACACATATATTCACTTATCTATTCAACTAATAATAATAATATTAATAATCTTTATTTGTAGAGCACTTTTCAAAAACAAGTTACAAAGTGCTTTAAGTGTTAAGACAATAATACTCAAAAGACAATAATACAAAAACAATACAAGATAAAAGCAAGAAAACATTCAAAAGACTAAAATACACGTTTAAGATAAATATAAAATAGAATAAAATAGAGTCACCCTTACGAAAAATAAGTTTATTCAAGTGTGCTATTAGAATACTTGTTTTAAACTAAAAATAAGAGTGTGCTTTCAGTCTACTTTCAATATACTTTTCAGATATATACTTAACAAAATTATACTTAAGTATACTTGGCTTATACTGACAAGTATACAGAAAAGTTGAAGTATATTGGTATACTTGTACTTAATCATTTGATCAAGATATACTAAAGAAAAGTATTCTTTCTGAATACTGAAAGTTTAAGTGTACTTGGCTTGTACTTGTGTTTACTCTTGTAACCATAATTTTCACATGAAATGGGCTTCTTTGAGGTAATACTCCAGCAAATGTTTTACACACCATCTTTTAAACTAAGTTCATGGTAACAGGTCAGCTTTGGGGTGGAATCACTTAGCGTAAGTGCTTAGTGCCGAGGTGGAACTGAACCTAATCTTTTATGTAGTGTTATTAACCCACACAGAAACAGATAAATATTTGGCCGATTTTAATGACAATTTGTTCATGGTGTGAAAGGAGCCATACACCATTACCAGTTCATTATATACTCACAGTACATGTAGTCTTAAAGTTGGTTAAAGTAGTTTTGAAAATATCATCACAAAACATCATCTCATTATGTACTAGGCGCACATAAATCATTGGCTACAACACTGAATATGACTCATGACTCGTTTAGTCCCGTTCATATGGATTTGGCAAAGGTATAATGTACATTTTCTCAACTATTTCGACAACAATGCATTTCATTGTTATCATATCAGGCCAGATGGCACTGAAGTTTCCAGTCTTCTTTACCTCATGTATGAAAGTACTCTTCACATTTATTTGTGAATCTTTACATAAAGGTCTGCTGGATTGAGCAAGTACCTCAACTAAAACACAGCAATGTTTGGTACATGCACAAGATGCAGGACTTTGATGTGTACACTTTTGTTTAAAAATTAGTCCTTAATTAAACACAATGTTCCATCATTCAAGCATGCAGCACTGTTGTATCTTTTCTTTAGTCTGTCATACTTATGACTGTGATACAGAACTCCATCAACCAAAAAACGTTGTAGGACCAGAAGCAGTTACTTAGATTTCCACATAACTGAGTAATGGCAAGCCTATATGAAGCTGTGATATTTTCTTGCAAAGGGGGATGCCCAAAACCCATGACACTTTCATTTAGTACTTCACATTTTTCTGTTCTTCTCTTATTAAAATAAAGTTTTTCAACAAATGATTGAACCTTTGCACTTTTGATAGTATGCTTTGCCTTTTCTGGTAATTCTCTCCACAACAGAAATTTTCTAGCTATTTGTGAATGAACATACTGTGTTCCATGAAAATACTTCAATAGAGTCCCCATATTGGATTCAAAAGCAAAGGTTGATGTTGCCCATAATGGACCCCAGTGTTTCACACTTTGTGTGATGTGTGTGAGCAAGTGTATGTTGAAAGTCATGTGGTCTTTCCCGTATAGTCTTTGAAATTCAATGACAAATTTTTTAAGAGCCAGTTCTGACATTAGGATGCTTCTAGTCTTGATCTTATCCTGTAGTAATGTATATATGCCAAACACCAATAGGAACAAATGATTCCAAAATCTGCTAGGGAGTATGCCTTTCAGAGTAGAAATGCTTGCCACTCGGACGCTTTCCAGAACTTCCTTTCACTCACTGACCTTGGTGTCCTAGTTATCTCAACAGGAGGTTTTATTTTTACAAGTCGCAAATCAACCTCTTCACTTTGTTTGCCAATGTACCAGGGGGTTTCACTGTTTGTTGTATCAAACCACAACATAGTCAGTTGCCGAGTGACTCCAAGGCACACATTGTGTTGATATTCAGGAATGAAACCATTGATCATTTGGAAGTGACTAAGCTTCATTAAAGGAGATGGCCCTTTGACTCCAAACACTGGCTCATTCACTGTAGCTGACATTGCATGACTGAAATGATCTCTCTCGTTTCGAAGTGGGGGTTCAGGTCGATCATACGGATAGGATTTACCACCTTTGTGATAGCAAAAGTCACAGCCGTAAAAGCCATTAAACTGCTTTGTGTTTCGAAGCAATGGACGAGCCATCGAATCAGAGCTACAAAGCAGCACAAACACTTTGGATCCATGATTGTTTCCCTGTACGTCTTGCCATTCAATCCCTTCAGTCTCTAATAATGAGGCCTCTTTAACAAATGGTGTTAGTAATGTTAACATGGATGGTTTACTTGGGCCAAACCATAATGCTGACATCAGAATATGTTTTTTCCTCACTTCTGGTTCCAGTTCAATTACCTGACACTGAATTGGCCAAATGCTGCATTTAGAACTTTTAAACACTGGTGCGCCATCACAATTCCAAATAAGCGTCAAGTCATCTTTTCCAAGAATGCCACTGTCACATAAATTTTGATACTCTTCACCAGACTGTATGTCAGAGAGGACCCCAAATGTTCTAGTTTTTTCATTAAGACGGACACCATGCTCTTGCAGAAGTTGCTTAATCTGTGCATACAGGGGCAACACAAGAAAATAAAAGCCATTCTTTAGGTTTGCATTGGCATCAAATACTGTGTTGCAAGAGTGACATTGGGAGGGACAGTCTGTGCTAATGCCAAAGTATTTAAAACAGCTTTCACAATAAAAGTGAACTTCAAATTTAGATGAACTTCCAAATTCTTTCTGGAAAATGTAATGTGAAGATGGGATCAGACCTGGAAACATTATGTTAAACATTTCCAGTAAGTGAGTAAGTGCCTCGCCGGTTAAATTGTGCCGTAACAGATAGGACATCAGCATCAATACACTTTCTCCTTTTGAAAGGTGCACCAGGATACAAGGGCTTGTCACCAGTATCTGCTGTGTCTTCACTGACCTAGAGAAAGAGAGAGAGAGAGAACGAATCAGGACTATCAGTCTAGCACACTGTGTTTAATTTTAGCAAATGTAATTTTCTTGAAATGCTTGCCATGGATTATAACAAAACTGATAATACTTTCAACATATCCTATCAAGCTGCAATCCCAAAAGAAAGAGTAGCTACTAGGGCTGGACGATATGGACAAAAATGTTACATATAAAAAGTTGCATATCTTTCAATATCGCTAATTATCACGGTAAGTATCAAATCGTTGTTCTCTTCCATACAACTGCAGTCATCACTCAGTTGAAAGTGCTCCCACAAAGCTTAGGGCTTCATTGTTTTCCCTTTGATGTGAACTGGAGTGTTACATTCACTGCTGTCAGTGGAGATCAGGCGCGTGGAAAAAAACTCAACAATCAAATCTCAAAATTGAAAATCGAATGTCGAACGGTCAAGTATTTGGAACCAGCCCTACTGAATTCCACATTTACACACAGTGTTATATTTAAAATAGAATAGAGAGCCTTGCACTACTTCCTGGTTCCTCAACTCTACCTCACACAACTATAAAATAAGGTGTCAAATAATGTAACAAAATCCTAAAACATGATTTCTAGGCAACGCACTGCAATTTCCCCAGGTGATTTAGACACAGCAAATAGCTTTCTATCTATCCATGGGAAATAGCTAGCCCATAGCTATTTTATATTGACTATTAATGCACTCATTTCATGAACCGGACTTTTTTTACATAAGCTATTACACTAACTACTAACACCATGTCATTGAACCACTTACTACATACCTCAGAAAATTCAGATGTGTTTTCTCCACTAGTGTTGCCCTTAATCAAATCTTCACTGTCCACATCGTTTTCATCTTCACTCCTTGCAGCATCAAGCATGTTTGCTTTGGAATCTGATAGGTCATGCTCGTTCTGCAGGTTAACAACATAAAAAGATGACTTGAAAGACTTAATTTAAAGGGTAGGCATTTATTTAGTTAAGATAAAAACTGTGCAATGCACATTTGTGTATTTACCTCTTCAATGTCAGTATCCAACAGGCTACTTGTGGAGGAGTTTTCATTGTCCACTTCATAATCTTTGTTTTCACTGTTGGAAGCAAAATTCAAGTCATCTTCTGTGTTTATTTGGTCATCCTCACTGTTCTGAAAGTTAACAAGGGAAAGAGAAAAAAATATTTGATGAATAAAATAATCTCATTGAATTTGTGCAGGTCCTCTGCTGCCACTGGCTTGGTGCATATTAGGAGAATGCCAGGAGTGGGAGAATGGAGTTAGGGTGGCACTGGACAAAAAGTAATAATGTCAACATAGTTGACAGGGTACATCCTCTGAGAAGCATGAATGTGCTCACCAATTTGCAGTCGGCCCAGCATTGTCGCCTTGGAGCAATAGGTTGGAAAGAACACATAATAACCAGTGGGGCTAAAACTGTGTAATTATGTATTTACCTCTTGAATATCAGTACCCAACAGCCCAGTTGTGGAAAAGTCTTCATTGTCTACTTCATCCTCTTCATCTTCACTGTTGGATGCATTCCTCATGTCATCTTCTGTGTTTACTCCATCTCCTTTATTGTTGTTCTAAAGGTTAACAAAGGAAAAAACATGAAGGGTAAAATGCCAAGGAACATTTCAAGAAATGACAGGCTTGTCTTGTACCACAATTAATAGATATTAGATATTACTGTTTATGTGCAGGAAACTGTGATATGAGAATAATGGTAAACATCTATTTGACAACTTGAGGACAAAAGTGGAATGCTTATAAATATGTCTATATTTATTTAATGAGGTAGCTAGGTCTGAAAAAAATCCAATTTTGATTAGCAGGAAATTTAATTCTAACTTAGATAATAAATTAATAGTTTTAGTCATTTACAAAGTAAAAATACCAAACATTAGCTGGTTATAGCTACACAAATACTAAGAATTATTTGCTTTCCCTTCTTTCATAGCATTATAATATTAAAAAAATGTAAAAGCCTTTTCTGGCTGCTGATCTGATTCAGGAAGCTATTGAAGAGATCATTATAGGCACTGGGAACTTCTGGTGGGTGTTTGTCATTACTATAACATTTAAATGATTAATCGACAATGACAATATTAGTTGCAGCGTCAGCCTGATCATCATTCATACTGACCACATTTAGGTAACTGTCATCACCATCCTCATATTTGAACTTGAACTGCCATCTTCTTGGCTTCTCTGCATTTGAGAGACAAAGAGACGTTTTAGTCATATAGCTATTTGTAACGTTACTGTTTGTAGACACTTCATTATCCATACATTTAAAATGAAGCCTCATCTTGATAGATTAGCGCAAGACCAGCAGTAAATTACAACTGTCCTGTGTAATCTGACTTTGAACAGAAATAAAAGTGGTCCAAAGTAACTTACCTTTGCATTCCATCTGAACTTAGTTCTCCTTGGTACTGCGTCTGTGCCGCGCAAGTATCTTTTGTAAGGTCCTAGACGTTTTGCCATTAATTCGCTTGTTGTGCACGGCTAAAAACATCTGCTGTTAACGTCAAACTGGACCGAGAGGTGGCCATATAAAAATAAGGTAACGTTAGCCAACTACAGAAGCAAGCTAAATCTCCCGCTTAATCCCAACATGCTTTTCGATGCAGTCGCGCACCTCTCGCGATAGCAGGCCGTGCGATCCGTTTGCACCGTTTGCGTCGTTTGCGTCAAAGAGCTGTGGTTCGCGCGCATCTCACCCGACGGTACAGCATCTTTGATGTTAACTAACGGTCGCGGTTGCCAAAAACAAACATAATTGTCAGTGATAATATATTAATTATCCTCCACAATGGCATTTGCGATATATTATTTCAAGGACAAAACCGTGGAAGTTGGAAAAATTGATTGGATGAGTGTTGAAGACCAGCAAAAATCTTAAAAAAATGGTCACAGAGTGCCCCAAACTATAGGATGAAGATGGATGGATAAATGTTAAGTGGAACAAAGGCAGAAAAAAGAAAGATGGTCCGGCCTTTTTTCCTGCTAAGGTGTTAATGCTCGGGGGTAAATTTGCTAGCACTTAATCTGTCACCTAGCTTAATGTTAATGGTTAACTTCAAGGATTAGCATAACTGGGTTTGTTTTGTGTTTTTGGATACTAATAATTTAAAATTGTGGATAATGTTAATATTGCCAACAAGCTGTCTGTTAGGGAGAGCTTAAAGACATAGCCCAAAGACCCAGTCGGGATTTTAATTTGCTCAGTGTAATTTACACAAACTCTTTTCACAGACAACTACAGTGACCTTTGCAAGAAGAGGGAGGAATTCATAAAGGGTGAAGACATCTGGAACCAAACACTCAAGAGGAAGACAAAGCCAAACACTAGGTGGATGAAGGATGTGGAAGAGGAGGACGAAAGGCCAACAAAATAGGTAAGTTAAGTTAGTTTCCTTACTCAATATTGATGTGAAGAAAACTTAAACTGAAAAGCAAAAGCATATTTAAATGTAATCAAGTTTTAGTATCTTAGTTTGCCATTTTTATGTCACTAATTACAAGTAATGCCATTTGTTTTTTTTTTACTTTTATGATTTCTTCATGGTAGATGCTTTATGATAGTTATGAAAGTTTGTAAATGTGGTAATGTTTGATTTAATACTAGAAGTATTTCACCATTTCTGATAAATAAACATTTGTGATTCTTGTTTAACTGATATTTATTGATTTGTACATCATCACAACCTTTAAACCCTCAGAATTTAAACAATAATTAGCCAATATTAGCCTCAAATCTCTCTTTGTTTGTTTTTAGAATCACTGTTATTGCACATACATGCTATTCATAGTTTTCAAGTGATGTCACATTCCATGAAAAACGCTCCCTTGGAGAGCAAAACTGACGTTATTTTTCACTGCCTGCCAACCAGGAAGCAAGTGATGCACTGTTAGTATGAGTTTTTCACTTTTGCGTTGCCAAAATGCTGGATGGTTGTTGTACTTTCTGATGCACAAATCGAGGAAAACACAAGCCCGAGCTGTGTTAGGTGAGGGATTCCCCACAATGTAAACGAAAACATTACCGCAGTCGAGCGGCAGCAGGGACCTGGCGCTTTTTAACGATAGAAATATGGCAGCGGATGCTGGAACATGGATTGGAAGTGCCCAATACTTGCGTTTGTGTTCGCAGCTTTCTTTTTGAGTTGAGTTAAGAGATGATCCAAATAAATGTAACTGCTTTTGCGGAGTCTCTAAGGGGGAGTCGCGGCGTGAGCCGTTGTGTTGGTCTGTTGTTTTGCCCTCCAGGTACCGCAAATGTCACGTGACTGAAAACTATGAATTAAAAAACTTTCAATTGTCATTTTGACAGCAAAAGAGCAAAAGGGCAACCTGTACCTCAAAAGAGACAGCAGACCAAATGATTGAAGACCTGAAGAAGGAGCTGGTGGCTAAGCGAGCATCTTTAGAGGTAAATTATTTAAGTGATTCATTGAAGTACTAGCTTGTATGTGACTTTGCTGGTAAAGAGGCTGGAGACTATTTAATCTTGTGTCTGACACTGTAGAGTTTTTTTGTCTTTGTGTGTTGGTGTAGTCAACTTCTGAAAAGGAGTCATCAGATGAGGACCTACTGCCCAGGAACTGGAGTAAGGCACAGCTGCAAATAAAGGAACTTAAAAGAGAGAACAAGAGGCTGAAAGAAGGCAATGTTGAAGACATACTAGATGCCATGAGAGGTAATTTTATGATTTTAAAGAAACAAATAATTTGCCCTTAGACAAGATAAAAAAATGCAGAGAAAATAAAGCAACATGAAATTTTTAAAGGAACAATATACCCGCAATGAAAATAATAAAATATATTTCTTTCTATTTCCTCCTGATTACTTGGCAACCATCATCCTAATGTAATGGATTTAAATGGGTACGTGTTTGTTGATTTCAAAGCAACCAAAGAATACCGGCCAGATAGAAAAATAAAAAAATCTTTGCATCACTGAAAGTCAAAGCCTGAAAATGGCAGTTTCGTACACTTAACTTAAAGACATTGACATTAAAGATTGCCAGTCAATTTGGACCAACACCTTCATGTTGCCTAATGGGTGAACGCTGACAACATTCCCCCTTTATCCACCAAGTCATATAAATTGGAAGGTTTCCTTGGTTCATTAAATACTAATGAAAGCCTTCGAAAAAAAGCACAAAATTGTCAAAAATTGTTCCTATTTTTTTTTTATTAAATATAATCAGATGGCATAAAAAACTCTTAACATGTCTTATATTAATCTTGCTGAAACCTGCAGACAATCTAAGCTTTTGCACCTTGGTCTTATAATCATTTATATCTTCATTCTTTTAACAGAGCTTCCGGTAGTAGTAACAAAGTTGAAAGAAGTAATTGAAAAAGTCACACACCAGACCTCAACTTCTGCATCCAACTGGTCAACACCAACAGCATCTGTAGACTCACCAGCTTCTGCATGCGTTTCTCCTGAAGTGGTGTCTGATGATATGGTAACTAAATCTCATACATAGATATGTCACAGTCCATGTGTAAATATGTTGATTATAAAATTTGTCGGTACATCTATAACGACTTGGCAGTGACTATACACATTACCTGGAAAATCACATAAACCAAGGAGGTATTCCCACTTTTCCCACTGGAAAGGTTAATGTCAATGCAGACACTACACAGCCGTGTGGCAAGGTTCTCCCTTGCGTGGCACAGTAGCATTTTGCACTCTAATTCATGTTTTTTATTGGGAAATAAAACACCTCCCAGATTTCCTGTCTTGTCAGGGAATAATAACTTGGTTAATATGCAAACTGCAGTGTTGATGAATACATGGATTTCCCGGGGAATGTGTATGATTGTATTTTCATAACTTTGTTGTGTAAAAACAATGTTAGACCAGTTACAATCTAAGTGATCAGTCTGTTATTTTGCAGGTGTCTCTTGTGCCAGGCTCTGATGTCAAAGTCCCTAGACGAAAGCTTAACTGTCTGCGGACTGCAAATCTATCGGTCTACATAGGGGACCTTGCTGTGCTTGTCTACGGCAGGGAAACGCTGTCCCATTCAAGTTTGACGGGGAGACAGTCTGGGGCACACAAAGACATGGAATCCAAGCCACAACTCGATAACACAAAACTTGAAGCTATAGTTGGTGAGTGCATTTAATTAAAGGAAAATTTCATTAAAAATAAATTCCTAAGCATTACTCATACAGTTCTTTTTACAAAATGACTGTAGTGTTCCATGTTGGAGGTGACGGTGGTTCAATTACTGTTACCTCCAACATGGAAAAAAATTATACCTTTCAAACATAATGTGAAAAGCCTCTAATCTCTAAAAGTCAAATCTGGGATCATCAGCTCAGATTTGTGAATGTGGCAAACAAATTATGCAAACAATGCACACAAAAAGCCCACTTTGATGATGCCCTAAAAACGCTTACCCTAATCTATGTAAAGGTAGGCGTTTAAAGGACATTTTCAGTTACATGTCAATATAGTATTTTGCAGATTGCATTAATATTCAGAAACTTATCTGAAAAAAAAAAAAAAAAAACTCAAGTTGAATTGCATATCCCTACATGCTCCTTTGACTGTTTATTGTGTTAATTCTGGATGGTAAATTTGGTGATAGAGAAATCAGTTATAAAGTAATGTTTTGATTTGTATTTGTGTTTTAACTCACAGGCCATGCTCTGTCGAAATTTCCTAACATCAGCATCCATGATGTGAGACGCATCATAAGAAAAAAATGCAACAACGAAAGCTACACCAACCAAGCTACTGCAAAGAAGACCGTATGAAAAGAACATTTAGTTTTGTGGTTCCTCTGCCATTTAACAGGGCAGAAACTAGAGGAGTACAACCTAGGAGCTAGTGACCCTACATATGTGTTTATACTGTTTGTTGAACTGGACATCCAAAACAATATTTGTTTAAAACTTTGATTTGTAGAGAAAAAAACTATTTTCATTCCCGAGTTTTACCTTGTGTTCATGTATAGTTCGCTGGTTGTGTACATGCAAGTTAACATCAAGTCTGCATGCCCAAAGTACAGTTAATGGTTTATTTCAAGTATAAATACTATAAGCTAATGGGAAACTTAGTAGTATATTTTAAATGCAGAAACTAAAGAAGTACAACCTGTTTGTGGGTAGCTAGCTATGTGTTCGTACTGTGTTGTCCTTTGTTTGAACTGGACATCCAAAACAATATTTGTTTGAAAACTTTGATTTATAAAGTAAATGACTATTTTGACTCCTGAGTTTGTCTTGTGAATATTTATATGTGTAGTCCACTGGTAGAGTGAGTTAACATCAAGTGTACATAAAGTACAGTAAAAGGTATATTTCAAGTATAATACTAATATGTAAGTAGTAACCTAGTAGTACACAGCGCAAAAATAATATATAAATAGTAAACTATAAGTATGATGTTAAGTTCACTGAAAGAAAACTTACAAGTACACTTATAGTATAAAAACTATTAAACTAGTAGAGCCTCGGGGCCCTGACTGCAAACGCTCTGTCCCCTTTAGTTTCAGTCGAGACTCTGGAACAGACAACAGACCTCTGCCCGAGGATCTCAAGGTACGTGCTGGTGTGTATGGGACTAGTAGATGGCAGTATTTGTTTTGCCATCTGTTGGGACCCGATGACCAGGATTTCTGTTTTGTCTGAGTTCAGCTGGAGGAAATTATTTGACATCCATTTTTTAACTTCACAAAGGCAGTTGTTAAGTGAACTCAGCATTCCAGGGTCTGTGGATCTGACGGGCAAGTACATTTGTGTGTCATCAGCATAAATATGAAAATAAATACCATGTTTATGGATAATATGTCCAAGGGGAAGCAGATACAAGGAAAACAAAATGGGTCCTAAGACCGACCCCTGAGGCACACCATATTTAACTGGACAGATCGAAGAGACATAGTTGTTTACAGACAAGCAAAACTTCCTATTTGACAGGTAGGATGAAAACCATTCTAGGGCAGTACCAGAGATCCCCACCCAGTGCCTCAGCCTGTCTAACATGATGTTGTGATCAATGGTGTCAAAAGCAGCGCTAAGGTCCAGGAGTACCAGGACTGAGCACATGCCTTCATCAGCAAACATTAAAAAGTCATTGGTGACTTTAAGCATAGCAGTCTCAGTGTTGTGGTACTTCCTGAAACCAGACTGAAACTTTTCAAATATTTTGTTATTTTCCAGTACAGTGAGCAGCTGTTTGGACACAATTCTTTCTAAAATCTTTGCAATAAAAGGCAGTTTTGAAATTGGTCTAAAATTTTGTGGGAGGGAGGGATCTAAACCAGGTTTCTTTAAAAGTGGGTTCACGCAAGCCGTTTTAAAATAATCAGGGACACAACCAGTAGATAGGGAGCTGAGATCAAATGGGGCCCAACAGAATCCATTACTATTAGTAAAAACATTGTAGGTATTACATCAAGTGGGGGGCAGCGC
>NW_024042728.1:0-32618 GCF_014851395.1 Micropterus salmoides | reverse complement strand
AGTCGCCGGGAGAAGACGGGCTTCCCTTGGAATTTTATCTGACATTTTGGGACATTTTAGCACCAGACTTGCTTGCTGTTTTATGGATTTTGAACAAATGGACCGACTTCCTGACAGCTTAGAGCAGGGATAGTGACTCTCCTTCACAAAGACAAAGACAAGACGGACTTGAAAAATTGGAGACCTATCACACTCTTAAATTTTGACTGTAAACTTTTTAGTAAACTTTTAGCCTCACGCATGTCCTTGTTTTTAGAAGATCTGATTCACCCGGATCAAGCCTGTGCCGTCCCGGGGAGGAAGATCACCGACAGCCTCGTACTGATCCGAGATACCATCTGTTACGCGAGAGACAGAAACATTCGGCTAGTAGTCCTGAATTTAGATTTTGAGAAAGCCTTTGATCGGGTCTCGCACCAGTACCTTTTCCAGGTACTGCAAAAAAATGGGGTTCCCGAGAAGGTTTATAGCCTGGGTGGGACTGCTGTACCGGGAGATCAACAGCAAATTCATTGTTAACGGGCATCTGACAAGAGCAGTGGATATAAACTGCGGGTCCGTCAGGGTTGTCCGTTATCTGCCCTCCTCACGTTATCTGTATAGAACCACTGGCACAGACCTTGAGAAGGGACCAACGAATCCATGGGGTAGGAGTCCCAGGGAGCGGGGGACTCGAGACAAAATGTATTTATATATGGACGACATCAACATTTATGCACTGACCTTTTATCTGTCAACAGGACGCTGGACTTGACTGACTGGTTCGGACAGGCCTCTGGGTCAAAGCTGAACAGAAGCAAGACCCAAGCCCATTTTTATGGACCGTGGACAGCGACTGAGACGACAGGACTCCCCCTGACTGTGACCCAGACTGACCAAAAAATACTTGGGATCAGGTTTGATAGGGAGGGGGAGGGGAAAACAAATTGGGCAGACATAGTAGGGAAAGTCAGGCAGAGACTAGGGTACTGGACACTTAGAGGACTGACTTTAGAAGGAAAGGTTTTAATCATCAAAGCAGTGATTTTACCTTTGCTTTTACTCATCAGTTCTGTTTTTATCCCGCCTAGGAGAGTGATCTTAGACCTGGAACGAGCCATCTTTTATTTTTTGTGGGGCTCCAAGTGGGAAAGACTGAGACGAAGCGTGATGAAGAAGCCAAAGGAGAAAGGAGGAAAAGGAGTGCCAGACCTGCACTTGTTCCTAGGAAGCAGATACACAGCACTACACATGGCAACCGCCACAGCCCCATCCAGAAACCCCAAGACCGCAGCAATGACACGGTTCTGGATGGGGTCCTACCTCAGAAAACTTAAGATCTTACCCACAAGTCTCAAAGTACCAGTGTCTTTTAACCTGCCACAGCCTATGCTTTTATCCAGTCATTTTTAAGGCATTTTAACCTTGAGCAGGAGGAGTTGCAGGTTTTAACCACTCACCGCTCTCTCATTTCTGTTGTGCAGGAGCGGGAACCAGTGAGTCCAGTGCGCGGGCTTGCATTCGGCGAGCCCTCAACAGTTTGGCGCAACGTGAACCATCCAGCTCTTCCAAACAGACTCCGGGACCTGTCATGGATGGTGGCTCATGAGATCCTCCCAGTCAGGTCCGTAATGCACTCCCGGGGCATGTCGGCGCACTCAACTTGCCCCCGACCAGGTTGTGGCGCGCCTGAGTCGGTAAGGCATCTGCTCTGGGAGTGCAGCGCTGCCGTAGAACAGTGGGCAACGGCCGGCTCCTTGCAATTCCCGTACTTGCCAGCAAGGGAGGTCCTCACACCACAGCTGGTGCTGTACGGGGTGAGCCAAGGAAATCAGATACCAGCACGTACATTTGCCAAACAGTGGCTCACCCTAGCCGCCATCAAAGACGCCATATGGACCTCCAGAAACTTGCTGGCAAGAAAGCACATGCAGATCCCCCCGTGGCTGTGATCCGGATGGCCGCAGCAACGGTCCAAACGGCCAGAGCTGCAGGCGGCGGGCCTAGGACACAGCCACAAAGAAGAATCGCCTCTGTGCCCATTCGGACGGAGGAGCCGGAGCCACACAAGGAAAGTTCAAGGCAGCGGCGGCCTGACCCTCCGGGTGAGGTTGGTGGGAAGGAGCTACGGGGAGGGTCTCCTCTGAGCGCGCTGCACAAGATCCCGAGAGTCCAAATCTGTTTGGGGAGCTGAATGAGTTCCCCTTTGATAGGGACTCACTACACTCCTGCACAACAGTGGACTTGGAGAAGAGCTTTATTATCCATTATTTTTGTGAGTTTTATTTTAACAAATGCACTCCGCTTTGAAGACTTTTTAACAGACACTCACTGACATGGACAAGCTGAAAACCATTTTATACCTTTAATTTATGACGTTATCTGTAATGCATTTTAAACACCTTTTTAAATGTTGTTTTACAGAGAACATTTATCTATTTATTGACATGTTGTATTTTAAAAGGTAACTTGGAATTGACATATTATGAATCATGTTTGAATTGAGTGTCAATAAAATTTTTCTCAAAAGAAAAAAATCTGTTCTTATCAGTTTAATATCTGATATGTCCCCTATAAGGGGGCAACATATTAAATGGATTTTTAGCACCGGGAGCTGAGACGAGGGGCTTGCTCCGTCCACTCCACGCATCGACCCGGTATTGCAGTGCCTCCGGGGGCGGTGCACCCTTCTCCTGCCTTGTGTAAAACCAAAATACTGACCCAAACGCAGAGGTTCGTCGCTCTGCCGGACGCCGGCCCGAAAAAGGCGCCAGTCGAGGGGGGGCGGCCAGCTGAAGCCTCGAAGAAGGCAGCGAGATTTGCACTTTATGATTGGCAGACGACGAGGGGATATTTGGGACCGGCATGGCTGTTAAATGTGCCCTGCACTTCCCCTCCCTTTCTCCACTCGTCATCGAGAGCCCGAGTATTTCGGATGCTCGGTAGCCTGTGTCCAAAAGCCAGGCCTTCATTTCTCCGATTGGATAGAGCCTCTCAGAAGGTGGGGAGGGGACACTGCGGCGCCTCCGTAGGCCCGGCACGGTTGGCCAACACGGTGGAGGAACCGCAGCGTAGAAAGGATACAAGAAACTAAAACACCTCAAATGAAGCAAGAAAACCTGCTACAACTGCTAAATCGGTGAATAAAACACACTTACCTTCTCGTCTTTGGTCTGGTCAAGGTGGCAGTCCGGCAGAGGACAGGTAGGCAGTCCTCGGGACCAATGAATTCCTTGTTGCAAAAGTTTTTCAGCTACGGCAAAGTTGAAATTTTATTCACAAGGAATGAGGTGAATCTCCTCCCAGAAAAGCTGGTGACACAAAACGAAGCCCCAAACCGGCAAAGGTTTTAACCAGAAAGAGGAGGCCATTGCAGTCTTGGCCAAAAGGCCGAGAAGCGATCGGCCACATTTCCCCTCCCTTTCTCTCACTCGTCATCGAGAGGCTACAAGAGCCCGAGTCGTTCGGTAGCCTCTGTCCAAAAGCCAGGCCTTCGTCTCTCCGCAGCCCGATTGGATAGAGCCTGCCATGACCTGGGGAGGGGTAGGGGAACGGGCGTGGCCTGGTACTTGGGACTCGAGAGGCAGAGTGAGGCTTACCGTGAGGGTAGTGGCCGGGACGACTAGGCTCGTCGGCGGCTCTGGAGGAGGGGCCCGTACTTACTCGGGTTTCTCTTCATAACGTACAAGTCTTTCGCCTTTACTAAAGACTTCCGTGGAGAGGGACGCCAATGAGTTAAAACTATTTTGGCAGGCTCTGCCGTGTGGCCGAGCCTCGTGCGTTTGTGAAAAGGAAATAAAACGCCGCCCCCGGCAAGGTTGAGCGGTGCGACGAGGCGCGCTCGGGAGGAGGTGCTGAGACTCAGCCGTTGTTATGCGCAGTTGAAACCACTGCGCCACGGCAGGGGGAGAACTGCTCCGGGAGGTGGGCGCTGGAAGCAACCAGGGGGTTATCGCTTCTCGGCCTTTTGGCTAAGACTGCGATCGCTCCTGTGTCTGGATAAAACTTTTGCCTGTTTGTGGCGAAGTGTTACCAGGTTTTTGGGAGGATACTCACATTATTCCTTGTGAATAAAATTTCAACTTTGTTGTAGTTGAAATTGTTTCACACAAAGGAATTCATTGGTTCAGAGGACTGCTTACCTGTACTCTGCCGGAATAACATCTCGACCAGGCCAAACAAGACAAGGTAAGTGTGTTTATTCACCTTTTAACATTTTAGTAGATTTTATTGCTCTTTTAGAGCATTTTTACCTTTAGTTGACTTTTAGATGTTGTTTTGCTTTTAGGTGTTTTAGCTTCTTTTACCACTTTTACGTTGTGGTGCCTCCACCATGGCGGCCAACCATGCCGGCATGAGGAGGCACCACAGTGTCAGATTTACATTCAAAGAAAAAGATGGGAAAACCCTTGTTATGTCAAGGCTTGACTTCTCAAGGAAAATGATCCAGAACATTTTGAAATTCTCCCCGCAGGATATAAATTGTATTTTGACTCTGCCATTTGGAAAAGGTTTCGATGTGAGTTTTGTCTCTGCTGCCGTGTTCAGAGATTTCTGGACACGCTTCGAAAATGAAAAACCCCAGTTTACTGCATTTAATGTTGAGAAACTGACTGATAATGCCGCTAAAACGGTAATTGTCAGAATGTTCAATGAGACTGTGAATGCAGATGACATTTGTTTGTGGCTGGGCAGATTTTGCACTGTTAAAGGCCAGGCTACCAAAGTGAGAGATGAGGATGGCATCTGGAATTGCGCTTGGAGGGTCCCCATCCAACAATGGCAAGACCCTCAAGGCTTCCAGGGCCTGAAACATCTGCCATCCATGATAGTTCTGGGAAACAACAGGGGCTACATTCATTACCAGGGCCAGCCCAAACTCTGCCGCAAGTGTGGTGAGAATGGGCACCTGGCAGAAGCGTGCCAGCAGATCATTTGTGGTAAATGTAGAGAAATTGGGCATACTTTCGAGGAATGCACCAATGGCAGAAAGTGCAATCTTTGTGGAGAAACAAACCACCTCTTCAGAGATTGCCCTAAGTCATTTGCCAACAAATTAAAGGCAGCAAAGGCACAAAATGGCGGACAAGACGAAGCAGTTAGAGAGCTAATTGAAGAGGCTGGGCTGGAGAATTCAAATCTCCCGCCAAATCCTGTGATTGGAGGAGAAGGACCAGTAGAGGCGGGAGAAGGGGAGGGGCCTGCAGCTGCCCCACAAGTGGAGAACAGGGAAGAAGCAGTGGCAGTGCAGGCAGAAGGCGGAGCTAGCTCAGTGACTGGCTCAGAACAAAAATTTGGCCAGTCACAGAGTGATAGCGAGGATGTCCCCCTCCCCAATGCCCAGCCGGCCAAGAGACTAATTTCAGAATTGTCTTCTGAGTCTCCTGGAGCCTCGGAAAAGAGGGGAAGAGCTGAGAGCTACTCAGACAGTTCATCTGTGGAGGAGCCCAGAGTCTTCCCCTCCAATTCGCCTAATGAAGTCTCTTTTTTAACTATAGCTCTGCAATCAACCCCTAAGGACTCAAAGCTCAATGCACCCTGCGTCAGAGGCCAACTCCTAGAGTCCGAAAGGGAAATGGAGCTCAACCCCGTCATCTCTCACCCATGAGAATGAAGGAAGAGCTCCATTCACAAGAAATCCACTAACTGCTGTTTTTAAACATTTGAAATCCCCCTTTTTTTTTAGTCTTTTAAGATGTCATACCTGCAAATTTTAACCATACTCATGACACTCACCTTCTCAACTATCAATGTGAGGAGTGTGAAGTCGAGAGTTAGAGCCCAGATTGTTTTATCCTTTCTTAACTCTTTTAAGTCTGACGTGTTTTTAATACAGGAATGCGGCCTACCATTTTTAAAACACTACAGAGAATGGGAGGAGTTATGGCCACAAACGTCGATATGGAGCGGCTCAAATGAAAACAAAAATGATGGAGTGGCCATTTTAATAAAAAACCCTCTAGTCTGGTGAAGGGCAGCACTGTGGTGAGAGATGGTCGGGCACTTTTAACACACTTGACTTTTATGGGGAAGGATTTTAACGTCTTAAATATTTATGGCTTTAATGACAAGAACGACAGGTATGACCTTTTAGAAGACCTGCAGCCCCACATGCTAGGCAGGGCACCTTTAGTTGTAGGGGGGGATTTTAATTGTATTTTAAGCAGGAACGACAGGAGAAGAATAGGGGACGATTTTAAAGTGGACAAGACTTCAGTTTTACTTCAAAGCATATGCAGTGATTTTAGACTTGTGGACTGTTTTAAAACCATGCATCCCAGAGAGGAGGGCTTCACCTGGTTCAGTAGTGATGGCACCCGAGCCTCTCGCATAGACTACATTTTATCACGTGATTGCCCACCAACCGATGCTAGATTGGAACCTGTTTTCTTTTCTGATCACGCAATTCTTTCCTGCACCCTTTCACTCTCTTCCGGTGTGACGGCAGGAAGTGGTCTGTGGAAGCTCAATTGCTCCCTGTTAGAAGACAGGGAGCTAGTTAGGCTGTACAGGGAGCAATACCGAGAGTGGCAGACCCTTCAAGACTTTTACGATACACGTGCACAGTGGTGGGAAATGGTGAAGGGAAAGACAAAGACGTTTTACAGACAGGCAGGGAAAAGAAAGAAAAAGAGGGACAACAGACGCATGTTGGGACTGCAGAAACGGCTTCAGAGGTATTTTAAACTAATCCAACATGGAATGGATTTTAATGAAGAGATAAAACAAATTAAAACAGAGATGTCGGTTTTAGCAGAAATTAATAGCAAAGGTGTGATTTTAAGAAGCAAGGAAAGGGAAATAGAGGAAGGAGAGAAGTGCACAAGATATTTTTTAAGAAAATCGTAAATAAAGGGGGGGCCATGTTGAGACTTAAAAAAGAAAACGGGTGCACAGCTGACACAACAGAGGAAATCAAAGAAACTGTCGAACATTTTTACCGTGAACTGTACGCAAAAAACTGTTAACGGGGACACCATGACCGAAGTTTTAAAATCCATTGACCAAGCAACAAACGACAACGTGCTTTTAACCCAAGATTTTACGATACCGGAATTAAACAAATGCATCAAATCTTTTAAGACAGGGAAGTCGCCGGGAGAAGACGGGCTTCCCTTGGAATTTTATCTGACATTTTGGGACATTTTAGCACCAGACTTGCTTGCTGTTTTTATGGATTTTGAACAAATGGACCGACTTCCTGACAGCTTTAGAGCAGGGATAGTGACTCTCCTTCACAAAGACAAAGACAAGACGGACTTGAAAAATTGGAGACCTATCACACTCTTAAATTTTGACTGTAAACTTTTTAGTAAACTTTAGCCTCACGCATGTCCTTGTTTTTAGAAGATCTGATTCACCCGGATCAAGCCTGTGCCGTCCCGGGGAGGAAGATCACCGACAGCCTCGTACTGATCCGAGATACCATCTGTTACGCGAGAGACAGAAACATTCGGCTAGTAGTCCTGAATTTAGATTTTGAGAAAGCCTTTGATCGGGTCTCGCACCAGTACCTTTTCCAGGTACTGCAAAAAATGGGGTTCCCGAGAAGGTTTATAGCCTGGGTGGGACTGCTGTACCGGGAGATCAACAGCAAATTCATTGTTAACGGGCATCTGACAAGAGCAGTGGATATAAACTGCGGTGTCCGTCAGGGTTGTCCGTTATCTGCCCTCCTCTACGTTATCTGTATAGAACCACTGGCACAGACCTTGAGAAGGGACCAACGAATCCATGGGGTAGGAGTCCCAGGGAGCGGGGGACTCGAGACAAAATGTATTTTATATATGGACGACATCAACATTTTATGCACTGACCTTTTATCTGTCAACAGGACGCTGGACTTGACTGACTGGTTCGGACAGGCCTCTGGGTCAAAGCTGAACAGAAGCAAGACCCAAGCCCATTTTTATGGACCGTGGACAGCGACTGAGACGACAGGACTCCCCCTGACTGTGACCCAGACTGACCAAAAAATACTTGGGATCAGGTTTGATAGGGAGGGGGAGGGGAAAACAAATTGGGCAGACATAGTAGGGAAAGTCAGGCAGAGACTAGGGTACTGGACACTTAGAGGACTGACTTTAGAAGGAAAGGTTTTAATCATCAAAGCAGTGATTTTACCTTTGCTTTTACTCATCAGTTCTGTTTTTATCCCGCCTAGGAGAGTGATCTTAGACCTGGAACGAGCCATCTTTTATTTTTTGTGGGGCTCCAAGTGGGAAAGACTGAGACGAAGCGTGATGAAGAAGCCAAAGGAGAAAGGAGGAAAAGGAGTGCCAGACCTGCACTTGTTCCTAGGAAGCAGATACACAGCACTACACATCGCAACCGCCACAGCCCCATCCAGAAACCCCAAGACCGCAGCAATGACACGGTTCTGGATGGGGTCCTACCTCAGAAAACTTAAGATCTTACCCACAAGTCTCAAAGTACCAGTGTCTTTTAACCTGCCACCAGCCTATGCTTTTATCCAGTCATTTTTAAGGCATTTTAACCTTGAGCAGGAGGAGTTGCAGGTTTTAACCACTCACCGCTCTCTCATTTCTGTTGTGCAGGAGCGGGAACCAGTGAGTCCAGTGCGCGGGCTTGCATTCGGCGAGCCCTCAACAGTTTGGCGCAACGTGAACCATCCAGCTCTTCCAAACAGACTCCGGGACCTGTCATGGATGGTGGCTCATGAGATCCTCCCAGTCAGGTCCGTAATGCACTCCCGGGGCATGTCGGCGCACTCAACTTGCCCCGACCAGGTTGTGGCGCGCCTGAGTCGGTAAGGCATCTGCTCTGGGAGTGCAGCGCTGCCGTAGAACAGTGGGCAACGGCCGGCTCCTTGCAATTCCGTACTTGCCAGCAAGGGAGGTCCTCACACCACAGCTGGTGCTGTACGGGGTGAGCCAAGGAAATCAGATACCAGCACGTACATTTGCCAAACAGTGGCTCACCCTAGCCGCCATCAAAGACGCCATATGGACCTCCAGAAACTTGCTGGCAAGAAAGCACATGCAGATCCCCCCGTGGCTGTGATCCGGATGGCCGCAGCAACGGCCCAAACGGCCAGAGCTGCAGGCGGCGGGCCTAGGACACAGCCACAAAGAAGAATCGCCTCTGTGCCCATTCGGACGGAGGAGCCGGAGCCACACAAGGAAAGTTCAAGGCAGCGGCGGCCTGACCCTCCGGGTGAGGTTGGTGGGAAGGAGCTACAGGGTGAGGGTCTCCTCTGAGCGCCTGCACAAGATCCCGAGAGTCCAAATCTGTTTGGGGGAGCTGAATGAGTTCCCCTTTGATAGGGACTCACTACACTCCTGCACAACAGTGGACTTGGAGAAGAGCTTTTATTATCCATTTATTTTTTGTGAGTTTTATTTTAACAAATGCACTCCGCTTTGAAGACTTTTTAACAGACACTCACAGACATGGACAAGCTGAAAACCATTTTATACCTTTAATTTATGACGTTATCTGTAATGCATTTTAAACACTTTTTTTAAATGTTGTTTTACAGAGAACATTTATCTATTTATTGACATGTTGTATTTTAAAAGGTAACTTGGAATTGACATATTATGAATCATGTTTGAATTGAGTGTCAATAAAATTTTTCTCAAAAGAAAAAAATCTGTTCTTATCAGTTTAATATCTGATATGTCCCCTATAAGGGGGCAACATATTAAATGGATTTTTAGCACCGGGAGCTGAGACGAGGGGCTTGCTCCGTCCACTCCACGCATCGACCCGGTATTGCAGTGCCTCCGGGGGCGGTGCACCCTTCTCCTGCCTTGTGTAAAACCAAAATACTGACCCAAACGCAGAGGTTCGTCGCTCTGCCGGACGCCGGCCCGAAAAAGGCGCCAGTCGAGGGGGGGCGGCCAGCTGAAGCCTCGAAGAAGGCAGCGAGATTTGCACTTTATGATTGGCAGACGACGAGGGGATATTTGGGACCGGCATGGCTGTTAAATGTGCCCTGCACTTCCCCTCCCTTTCTCCCACTCGTCATCGAGAGCCCGAGTATTTCGGATGCTCGGTAGCCTGTGTCCAAAAGCCAGGCCTTCATTTCTCCGATTGGATAGAGCCTCTCAGAAGGTGGGGAGGGGACACTGCGGCGCCTCCGTAGGCCCGGCACGGTTGGCCAACACGGTGGAGGAACCGCAGCGTAGAAAGGATACAAGAAACTAAAACACCTCAAATGAAGCAAGAAAACCTGCTACAACTGCTAAATCGGTGAATAAAACACACTTACCTTCTCGTCTTTGGTCTGGTCAAGGTGGCAGTCCGGCAGAGGACAGGTAGGCAGTCCTCGGGACCAATGAATTCCTTGTTGCAAAAGTTTTTCAGCTACGGCAAAGTTGAAATTTTATTCACAAGGAATGAGGTGAATCTCCTCCCAAAACGAGCAGAGGCTATTTTTTCATAAGAGGGCTGAGGCTTATAAATTCAGGAGTCTTGATGAAAAATGGGAAAAGGATGAGAAATGTTCATCCTATTTTTTCAAGCAGTCTAAAGTACGGGCAAAGAGAAGGAGAATAGCCTCCCTTCTAAATGAACGAGGGGAGGAAATTGACGATCCGGAAGGGCTGGTAGAAATTGCTTCGGGTAATTATTCCAAGTTTTTTAGCGCAGAAATAGTAGATTATAGTAAGGGTTCACTGCTGTTGAATAATGTAGATAGCTCAATCCCCGACTATCTGAAACTAGAGTTGGATAAAGACATACAATTGGAAGAAATTTTGAAGGCGCTTCAGTCTTTAAAGAAAGGGAAGGTGCCAGGAGTGGATGGACTTACAAAAGAATTTTACTTGGTTTTCTGGGAAGATATTGGGCCTCAGTTGTTAGATTTGTTTACTTTCATTTGCACATCTGGGATAATGGGGAGCACAATGAGAGAGGGGGTGATTTCCCTGCTATATAAAAAAGGGGACGTTCGAGATATATCCAACTACAGACCCTTAACGATGTTGTGCACAGATTATAAGATTTTTAGTAAAATTCTAACAAACAGGTTGGTATCCGCCTTGGAGTTCATTATAGGACTGGATCAAACTTGTGCAGTACAAGGCAGACAGATACAATGGAATCTGCAAATGCACAGAGATGTACTAGCCTATTCCGAGGATAGAAATTTTCCCCTTATTGTGCTCAGTCTTGATCAGGAAAAAGCTTTTGATAGGGTCAATCACAAATTTTTATTTAGGATTTTGGAAAGATTTGGGTTTGGTAAAAGATTTAGAAGTTGGCTGAAGATTTTATACACAGAGGTAGGAAGTAGAGTTAATGTCAATGGCAACATGGGAGTTTTGTTTAAGCAAACCAGGGGCGTCAGGCAGGGGTGCCCTGCATCAGCCCCTTTGTATGTTGTGTTTATTGAAATTTTGGCATGTGCAATTAGAAAAAATGCTAAAATCAGGGGTCTACCGTTGCCAGGTGGGGAAACATTGGTTATATCTCAGTTTGCAGACGACACTGTATTGTATTTAGAAAATGACTTTTGTTTAAAGGAAGCTATTAATGTTATTGAAGTGTTCTCGAGTGCTTCAGGGTCTAGGATTAATAAAGGGAAGTCACTGATTAAATATCTGGGAAGGTGGAAGGATAGGAATGACAAGCCATATGGGCTTGCCCTGTGCGCGGGGCCGATGACATTATTGGGTATATCCTTTGGTAATAAGGATGATGTTGAAAGTAATTGGGAGGTAAGATTAGCTAAAGTGCTATCAAAGCTCAACATGTGGAAATTGAGAAAACTGTCATTCAGTGGCAAAGTCCTAGCTATAAAAGCCGATATATTGCCAGCCTTACTTCATGTGGCATGTGTTTTTCCCATGACGGCAATGATTTGCTTAAAGTTGCAAAGGATGTTGTTTAATTTCATGTGGGGAGGGTATGAATATATTAAAAGAGAAATAATGTACCAGCCATTGAGAGAGGAGGTAAAGACATGCCAAATGTCAGGTTGAAGTTGAACGTGATTTTTTTTTCAAATATCTGTAAAATAACTATGTCACCTCCAAAACATAAATGTCACTCTTTAATGAAATTTTGGCTTGCTATGCATTTGAGGCCCTTAGGGGTAGCATGGGATAACAGGTCTCCCAAAGCTGAGGTTATGCCTTTGTACTATAAAGGAATAATCAGTTGGGCAAAGAAGTACAAGGAGTGTTGGGATAGTCATTTAGTACTCAATCATAGAAAACTGTATGAGGAATTGATGGCCAGGTTCAACCCAAGAGAAACTGTTCATATTCCTTCTGAAGTATGGAAGAGAACACAGTTTAAGCAGTTGGACAATCAGTTGAAAGATTTTAATTGGTTGGTGCTTCACAGGAGATTAGCAGTAAGAAACACCTTGTTTAATCACGGCCTAACAAGAAGTAAGTACTGTCCAAGAGAGGGATGTTTGGGAAAAGAAACGGTGGAACATGCATTATTTGAGTGTTTTTTCGCACAACAAATTTGGGAGGGGTTGGGTAAAAAGTTTGTTCTTTGAGGGATATGACATGGGAAGGGGTTCTTTACATGGAATTTAATATGGAGAGGGAGAAACTGCATAAAGTAGTGCTTCTCGTATCTATAGTAAAGTACAAGTTGTGGGAGGTAAGATGTGATGGGCTAAATGGAGGAAGCAAGTGGTCAGTGTTGGGAACTATAAAGAGCATTGAAGACTCAATAGAGAGGCGATACCAATTAGAGATCAGAAAATGGGGTATTGACTCGATCAAAGACAGATGGAAAATGATTTATGGTAATTCATAGAGGTCAACAGAAGGTGTTGTGGATTTATTATGATGGTTATGGGAGTGGTTTTGTTATGGTCTCTTCATGCATACATGCCATGCATCGTAATGGGAAAAAAAGAAAAAAAGAGAGGGCTCGAGAACTGGGTTCCATGAGTTATTGATGTATACCTTGTGTTTTGTTGATGTCGTTTTTTTTTTTTTACTAATTAAGGTAACAAAGGGACACTGTGTATAGAGATGCCGAGGGGGAGGATTGTTGTTTTGTGTTGGATGTGGGATTAATATAGGTGGGATGCAAGTACTGAAATGTGTGTATTGAATGTTTATGTCACAAATAAATTATATTTTCCAAAAAAAAAAAAAAAAAAATCTGTTCTTATCAGTTTAATATCTGATATGTCCCCTATAAGGGGGCAACATATTAAATGGATTTTTAGCACCGGGAGCTGAGACGAGGGGCTTGCTCCGTCCACTCCACGCATCGACCCGGTATTGCAGTGCCTCCGGGGGCGGTGCACCCTTCTCCTGCCTTGTGTAAAACCAAAATACTGACCCAAACGCAGAGGTTCGTCGCTCTGCCGGACGCCGGCCCGAAAAAGGCGCCAGTCGAGGGGGGGCGGCCAGCTGAAGCCTCGAAGAAGGCAGCGAGATTTGCACTTTATGATTGGCAGACGACGAGGGGATATTTGGGACCGGCATGGCTGTTAAATGTGCCCTGCACTTCCCCTCCCTTTCTCCCACTCGTCATCGAGAGCCCGAGTATTTCGGATGCTCGGTAGCCTGTGTCCAAAAGCCAGGCCTTCATTTCTCCGATTGGATAGAGCCTCTCAGAAGGTGGGGAGGGGACACTGCGGCGCCTCCGTAGGCCCGGCACGGTTGGCCAACACGGTGGAGGAACCGCAGCGTAGAAAGGATACAAGAAACTAAAACACCTCAAATGAAGCAAGAAAACCTGCTACAACTGCTAAATCGGTGAATAAAACACACTTACCTTCTCGTCTTTGGTCTGGTCAAGGTGGCAGTCCGGCAGAGGACAGGTAGGCAGTCCTCGGGACCAATGAATTCCTTGTTGCAAAAGTTTTTCAGCTACGGCAAAGTTGAAATTTTATTCACAAGGAATGAGGTGAATCTCCTCCCAGAAAAGCTGGTGACACAAAACGAAGCCCCAAACCGGCAAAGGTTTTAACCAGAAAGAGGAGGCCATTGCAGTCTTGGCCAAAAGGCCGAGAAGCGATCGGCCACATTTCCCCTCCCTTTCTCTCACTCGTCATCGAGAGGCTACAAGAGCCCGAGTCGTTCGGTAGCCTCTGTCCAAAAGCCAGGCCTTCGTCTCTCCGCAGCCCGATTGGATAGAGCCTGCCATGACCTGGGGAGGGGTAGGGGAACGGGCGTGGCCTGGTACTTGGGACTCGAGAGGCAGAGTGAGGCTTACCGTGAGGGTAGTGGCCGGGACGACTAGGCTCGTCGGCGGCTCTGGAGGAGGGGCCCGTACTTACTCGGGTTTCTCTTCATAACGTACAAGTCTTTCGCCTTTTACTAAAGACTTCCGTGGAGAGGGACGCCAATGAGTTAAAACTATTTTTGGCAGGCTCTGCCGTGTGGCCGAGCCTCGTGCGTTTGTGAAAAGGAAATAAAACGCCGCCCCCGGCAAGGTTGAGCGGTGCGACGAGGCGCGCTCGGGAGGAGGTGCTGAGACTCAGCCGTTGTTATGCGCAGTTGAAACCACTGCGCCACGGCAGGGGGAGAACTGCTCCGGGAGGTGGGCGCTGGAAGCAACCAGCGGGGGTTATCGCTTCTCGGCCTTTTGGCTAAGACTGCGATCGCCTCCTGTGTCTGGATAAAACTTTTGCCTGTTTGTGGCGAAGTGTTACCAGGTTTTTGGGAGGATACTCACATTATTCCTTGTGAAAAAATTTCAACTTTGTTGTAGTTGAAATTGTTTCACACAAAGGAATTCATTGGTTCAGAGGACTGCTTACCTGTACTCTGCCGGAATAACATCTCGACCAGGCCAAACAAGACAAGGTAAGTGTGTTTTATTCACCTTTCTAACATTTTTAGTAGATTTTATTGCTCTTTTTAGAGCATTCTTTTACCTTATTTTAGTTGACTTGGTTTTAGACTTTTTAGGTGTTTTAGCTTCTTTTACCACTTTTACGTTGTGGTGCCTCCACCATGGCGGCCAACCATGCCGGCATGAGGAGGCACCACAGTGTCAGATTTACATTCAAAGAAAAAGATGGGAAAACCCTTGTTATGTCAAGGCTTGACTTCTCAAGGAAAATGATCCAGAACATTTTGAAATTCTCCCCGCAGGATATAAATTGTATTTTGACTCTGCCATTTGGAAAAGGTTTCGATGTGAGTTTTGTCTCTGCTGCCGTGTTCAGAGATTTCTGGACACGCTTCGAAAATGAAAAACCCCAGTTTACTGCATTTAATGTTGAGAAACTGACTGATAATGCCGCTAAAACGGTAATTGTCAGAATGTTCAATGAGACTGTGAATGCAGATGACATTTGTTTGTGGCTGGGCAGATTTTGCACTGTTAAAGGCCAGGCTACCAAAGTGAGAGATGAGGATGGCATCTGGAATTGCGCTTGGAGGGTCCCCATCCAACAATGGCAAGACCCTCAAGGCTTCCAGGGCCTGAAACATCTGCCATCCATGATAGTTCTGGGAAACAACAGGGGCTACATTCATTACCAGGGCCAGCCCAAACTCTGCCGCAAGTGTGGTGAGAATGGGCACCTGGCAGAAGCGTGCCAGCAGATCATTTGTGGTAAATGTAGAGAAATTGGGCATACTTTCGAGGAATGCACCAATGGCAGAAAGTGCAATCTTTGTGGAGAAACAAACCACCTCTTCAGAGATTGCCCTAAGTCGTTTGCCAACAAATTAAAGGCAGCAAAGGCACAAAATGGCGGACAAGACGAAGCAGTTAGAGAGCTAATTGAAGAGGCTGGGCTGGAGAATTCAAATCTCCCGCCAAATCCTGTGATTGGAGGAGAAGGACCAGTAGAGGCGGGAGAAGGGGAGGGGCCTGCAGCTGCCCCACAAGTGGAGAACAGGGAAGAAGCAGTGGCAGTGCAGGCAGAAGGCGGAGCTAGCTCAGTGACTGGCTCAGAACAAAAATTTGGCCAGTCACAGAGTGATAGCGAGGATGTCCCCCTCCCCAATGCCCAGCCGGCCAAGAGACTAATTTCAGAATTGTCTTCTGAGTCTCCTGGAGCCTCGGAAAAGAGGGGAAGAGCTGAGAGCTACTCAGACAGTTCATCTGTGGAGGAGCCCAGAGTCTTCCCCTCCAATTCGCCTAATGAAGTCTCTTTTTTAACTATAGCTCTGCAATCAACCCCTAAGGACTCAAAGCTCAATGCACCCTGCGTCAGAGGCCAACTCCTAGAGTCCGAAAGGGAAATGGAGCTCAACCCCGTCATCTCTCACCCATGAGAATGAAGGAAGAGCTCCATTCACAAGAAATCCACTAACTGCTGTTTTTAAACATTTGAAATCCCCCTTTTTTTTTAGTCTTTTAAGATGTCATACCTGCAAATTTTAACCATACTCATGACACTCACCTTCTCAACTATCAATGTGAGGAGTGTGAAGTCGAGAGTTAGAGCCCAGATTGTTTTATCCTTTCTTAACTCTTTTAAGTCTGACGTGTTTTTAATACAGGAATGCGGCCTACCATTTTTAAAACACTACAGAGAATGGGAGGAGTTATGGCCACAAACGTCGATATGGAGCGGCTCAAATGAAAACAAAAATGATGGAGTGGCCATTTTAATAAAAAACCCTCTAGTCTTGGTGAAGGGCAGCACTGTGGTGAGAGATGGTCGGGCACTTTTAACACACTTGACTTTTATGGGGAAGGATTTTAACGTCTTAAATATTTATGGCTTTAATGACAAGAACGACAGGTATGACCTTTTAGAAGACCTGCAGCCCCACATGCTAGGCAGGGCACCTTTAGTTGTAGGGGGGGATTTTAATTGTATTTTAAGCAGGAACGACAGGAGAAGAATAGGGGACGATTTTAAAGTGGACAAGACTTCAGTTTTACTTCAAAGCATATGCAGTGATTTTAGACTTGTGGACTGTTTTAAAACCATGCATCCCAGAGAGGAGGGCTTCACCTGGTTCAGTAGTGATGGCACCCGAGCCTCTCGCATAGACTACATTTTATCACGTGATTGCCCACCAACCGATGCTAGATTGGAACCTGTTTTCTTTTCTGATCACGCAATTCTTTCCTGCACCCTTTCACTCTCTTCCGGTGTGACGGCAGGAAGTGGTCTGTGGAAGCTCAATTGCTCCCTGTTAGAAGACAGGGAGCTAGTTAGGCTGTACAGGGAGCAATACCGAGAGTGGCAGACCCTTCAAGACTTTTACGATACACGTGCACAGTGGTGGGAAATGGTGAAGGGAAAGACAAAGACGTTTTACAGACAGGCAGGGAAAAGAAAGAAAAAGAGGGACAACAGACGCATGTTGGGACTGCAGAAACGGCTTCAGAGGTATTTTAAACTAATCCAACATGGAATGGATTTTAATGAAGAGATAAAACAAATTAAAACAGAGATGTCGGTTTTAGCAGAAATTAATAGCAAAGGTGTGATTTTAAGAAGCAAGGAAAGGGAAATAGAGGAAGGAGAGAAGTGCACAAGATATTTTTTTAAGAAAATCGTAAATAAAGGGGGGGCCATGTTGAGACTTAAAAAAGAAAACGGGTGCACAGCTGACACAACAGAGGAAATCAAAGAAACTGTCGAACATTTTTACCGTGAACTGTACGCATACAAAACTGTTAACGGGGACACCATGACCGAAGTTTTAAAATCCATTGACCAAGCAACAAACGACAACGTGCTTTTAACCCAAGATTTTACGATACCGGAATTAAACAAATGCATCAAATCTTTTAAGACAGGGAAGTCGCCGGGAGAAGACGGGCTTCCCTTGGAATTTTATCTGACATTTTGGGACATTTTAGCACCAGACTTGCTTGCTGTTTTTATGGATTTTGAACAAATGGACCGACTTCCTGACAGCTTTAGAGCAGGGATAGTGACTCTCCTTCACAAAGACAAAGACAAGACGGACTTGAAAAATTGGAGACCTATCACACTCTTAAATTTTGACTGTAAACTTTTTAGTAAACTTTAGCCTCACGCATGTCCTTGTTTTTAGAAGATCTGATTCACCCGGATCAAGCCTGTGCCGTCCCGGGGAGGAAGATCACCGACAGCCTCGTACTGATCCGAGATACCATCTGTTACGCGAGAGACAGAAACATTCGGCTAGTAGTCCTGAATTTAGATTTTGAGAAAGCCTTTGATCGGGTCTCGCACCAGTACCTTTTCCAGGTACTGCAAAAAATGGGGTTCCCGAGAAGGTTTATAGCCTGGGTGGGACTGCTGTACCGGGAGATCAACAGCAAATTCATTGTTAACGGGCATCTGACAAGAGCAGTGGATATAAACTGCGGTGTCCGTCAGGGTTGTCCGTTATCTGCCCTCCTCTACGTTATCTGTATAGAACCACTGGCACAGACCTTGAGAAGGGACCAACGAATCCATGGGGTAGGAGTCCCAGGGAGCGGGGGACTCGAGACAAAATGTATTTTATATATGGACGACATCAACATTTTATGCACTGACCTTTTATCTGTCAACAGGACGCTGGACTTGACTGACTGGTTCGGACAGGCCTCTGGGTCAAAGCTGAACAGAAGCAAGACCCAAGCCCATTTTTATGGACCGTGGACAGCGACTGAGACGACAGGACTCCCCCTGACTGTGACCCAGACTGACCAAAAAATACTTGGGATCAGGTTTGATAGGGAGGGGGAGGGGAAAACAATTGGGCAGACATAGTAGGGAAAGTCAGGCAGAGACTAGGGTACTGGACACTTAGAGGACTGACTTTAGAAGGAAAGGTTTTAATCATCAAAGCAGTGATTTTACCTTTGCTTTTACTCATCAGTTCTGTTTTTATCCCGCCTAGGAGAGTGATCTTAGACCTGGAACGAGCCATCTTTTATTTTTTGTGGGGCTCCAAGTGGGAAAGACTGAGACGAAGCGTGATGAAGAAGCCAAAGGAGAAAGGAGGAAAAGGAGTGCCAGACCTGCACTTGTTCCTAGGAAGCAGATACACAGCACTACACATCGCAACCGCCACAGCCCCATCCAGAAACCCCAAGACCGCAGCAATGACACGGTTCTGGATGGGGTCCTACCTCAGAAAACTTAAGATCTTACCCACAAGTCTCAAAGTACCAGTGTCTTTTAACCTGCCACCAGCCTATGCTTTTATCCAGTCATTTTTAAGGCATTTTAACCTTGAGCAGGAGGAGTTGCAGGTTTTAACCACTCACCGCTCTCTCATTTCTGTTGTGCAGGAGCGGGAACCAGTGAGTCCAGTGCGCGGGCTTGCATTCGGCGAGCCCTCAACAGTTTGGCGCAACGTGAACCATCCAGCTCTTCCAAACAGACTCCGGGACCTGTCATGGATGGTGGCTCATGAGATCCTCCCAGTCAGGTCCGTAATGCACTCCCGGGGCATGTCGGCGCACTCAACTTGCCCCCGACCAGGTTGTGGCGCGCCTGAGTCGGTAAGGCATCTGCTCTGGGAGTGCAGCGCTGCCGTAGAACAGTGGGCAACGGCCGGCTCCTTGCAATTCCCGTACTTGCCAGCAAGGGAGGTCCTCACACCACAGCTGGTGCTGTACGGGGTGAGCCAAGGAAATCAGATACCAGCACGTACATTTGCCAAACAGTGGCTCACCCTAGCCGCCATCAAAGACGCCATATGGACCTCCAGAAACTTGCTGGCAAGAAAGCACATGCAGATCCCCCCCGTGGCTGTGATCCGGATGGCCGCAGCAACGGTCCAAACGGCCAGAGCTGCAGGCGGCGGGCCTAGGACACAGCCACAAAGAAGAATCGCCTCTGTGCCCATTCGGACGGAGGAGCCGGAGCCACACAAGGAAAGTTCAAGGCAGCGGCGGCCTGACCCTCCGGGTGAGGTTGGTGGGAAGGAGCTACAGGGTGAGGGTCTCCTCTGAGCGCCTGCACAAGATCCCGAGAGTCCAAATCTGTTTGGGGGAGCTGAATGAGTTCCCCTTTGATAGGGACTCACTACACTCCTGCACAACAGTGGACTTGGAGAAGAGCTTTTATTATCCATTTATTTTTTGTGAGTTTTATTTTAACAAATGCACTCCGCTTTGAAGACTTTTAACAGACACTCACAGACATGGACAAGCTGAAAACCATTTTATACCTTTAATTTATGACGTTATCTGTAATGCATTTTAAACACTTTTTTTAAATGTTGTTTTACAGAGAACATTTATCTATTTATTGACATGTTGTATTTTAAAAGGTAACTTGGAATTGACATATTATGAATCATGTTTGAATTGAGTGTCAATAAAATTTTTCTCAAAAGAAAAAAATCTGTTCTTATCAGTTTAATATCTGATATGTCCCCTATAAGGGGGCAACATATTAAATGGATTTTTAGCACCGGGAGCTGAGACGAGGGGCTTGCTCCGTCCACTCCACGCATCGACCCGGTATTGCAGTGCCTCCGGGGGCGGTGCACCCTTCTCCTGCCTTGTGTAAAACCAAAATACTGACCCAAACGCAGAGGTTCGTCGCTCTGCCGGACGCCGGCCCGAAAAAGGCGCCAGTCGAGGGGGGGCGGCCAGCTGAAGCCTCGAAGAAGGCAGCGAGATTTGCACTTTATGATTGGCAGACGACGAGGGGATATTTGGGACCGGCATGGCTGTTAAATGTGCCCTGCACTTCCCCTCCCTTTCTCCCACTCGTCATCGAGAGCCCGAGTATTTCGGATGCTCGGTAGCCTGTGTCCAAAAGCCAGGCCTTCATTTCTCCGATTGGATAGAGCCTCTCAGAAGGTGGGGAGGGGACACTGCGGCGCCTCCGTAGGCCCGGCACGGTTGGCCAACACGGTGGAGGAACCGCAGCGTAGAAAGGATACAAGAAACTAAAACACCTCAAATGAAGCAAGAAAACCTGCTACAACTGCTAAATCGGTGAATAAAACACACTTACCTTCTCGTCTTTGGTCTGGTCAAGGTGGCAGTCCGGCAGAGGACAGGTAGGCAGTCCTCGGGACCAATGAATTCCTTGTTGCAAAAGTTTTTCAGCTACGGCAAAGTTGAAATTTTATTCACAAGGAATGAGGTGAATCTCCTCCCAGAAAAGCTGGTGACACAAAACGAAGCCCCAAACCGGCAAAGGTTTTAACCAGAAAGAGGAGGCCATTGCAGTCTTGGCCAAAAGGCCGAGAAGCGATCGGCCACATTTCCCCTCCCTTTCTCTCACTCGTCATCGAGAGGCTACAAGAGCCCGAGTCGTTCGGTAGCCTCTGTCCAAAAGCCAGGCCTTCGTCTCTCCGCAGCCCGATTGGATAGAGCCTGCCATGACCTGGGGAGGGGTAGGGGAACGGGCGTGGCCTGGTACTTGGGACTCGAGAGGCAGAGTGAGGCTTACCGTGAGGGTAGTGGCCGGGACGACTAGGCTCGTCGGCGGCTCTGGAGGAGGGGCCCGTACTTACTCGGGTTTCTCTTCATAACGTACAAGTCTTTCGCCTTTTACTAAAGACTTCCGTGGAGAGGGACGCCAATGAGTTAAAACTATTTTTGGCAGGCTCTGCCGTGTGGCCGAGCCTCGTGCGTTTGTGAAAAGGAAATAAAACGCCGCCCCCGGCAAGGTTGAGCGGTGCGACGAGGCGCGCTCGGGAGGAGGTGCTGAGACTCAGCCGTTGTTATGCGCAGTTGAAACCACTGCGCCACGGCAGGGGGAGAACTGCTCCGGGAGGTGGGCGCTGGAAGCAACCAGCGGGGGTTATCGCTTCTCGGCCTTTTGGCTAAGATCAAGTGTAGTATCTGTTCTTATCAGTTTAATATCTGATATGTCCCCTATAAGGGGGCAACATATTAAATGGATTTTTAGCACCGGGAGCTGAGACGAGGGGCTTGCTCCGTCCACTCCACGCATCGACCCGGTATTGCAGTGCCTCCGGGGGCGGTGCACCCTTCTCCTGCCTTGTGTAAAACCAAAATACTGACCCAAACGCAGAGGTCGTCGCTCTGCCGGACGCCGGCCCGAAAAAGGCGCCAGTCGAGGGGGGGCGGCCAGCTGAAGCCTCGAAGAAGGCAGCGAGATTTGCACTTTATGATTGGCAGACGACGAGGGGATATTTGGGACCGGCATGGCTGTTAAATGTGCCCTGCACTTCCCCTCCCTTTCTCCCACTCGTCATCGAGAGCCCGAGTATTTCGGATGCTCGGTAGCCTGTGTCCAAAAGCCAGGCCTTCATTTCTCCGATTGGATAGAGCCTCTCAGAAGGTGGGGAGGGGACACTGCGGCGCCTCCGTAGGCCCGGCACGGTTGGCCAACACGGTGGAGGAACCGCAGCGTAGAAAGGATACAAGAAACTAAAACACCTCAAATGAAGCAAGAAAACCTGCTACAACTGCTAAATCGGTGAATAAAACACACTTACCTTCTCGTCTTTGGTCTGGTCAAGGTGGCAGTCCGGCAGAGGACAGGTAGGCAGTCCTCGGGACCAATGAATTCCTTGTTGCAAAAGTTTTTCAGCTACGGCAAAGTTGAAATTTTATTCACAAGGAATGAGGTGAATCTCCTCCCAGAAAAGCTGGTGACACAAAACGAAGCCCCAAACCGGCAAAGGTTTTAACCAGAAAGAGGAGGCCATTGCAGTCTTGGCCAAAAGGCCGAGAAGCGATCGGCCACATTTCCCCTCCCTTTCTCTCACTCGTCATCGAGAGGCTACAAGAGCCCGAGTCGTTCGGTAGCCTCTGTCCAAAAGCCAGGCCTTCGTCTCTCCGCAGCCCGATTGGATAGAGCCTGCCATGACCTGGGGAGGGGTAGGGGAACGGGCGTGGCCTGGTACTTGGGACTCGAGAGGCAGAGTGAGGCTTACCGTGAGGGTAGTGGCCGGGACGACTAGGCTCGTCGGCGGCTCTGGAGGAGGGGCCCGTACTTACTCGGGTTTCTCTTCATAACGTACAAGTCTTTCGCCTTTTACTAAAGACTTCCGTGGAGAGGGACGCCAATGAGTTAAAACTATTTTTGGCAGGCTCTGCCGTGTGGCCGAGCCTCGTGCGTTTGTGAAAAGGAAATAAAACGCCGCCCCCGGCAAGGTTGAGCGGTGCGACGAGGCGCGCTCGGGAGGAGGTGCTGAGACTCAGCCGTTGTTATGCGCAGTTGAAACCACTGCGCCACGGCAGGGGGAGAACTGCTCCGGGAGGTGGGCGCTGGAAGCAACCAGCGGGGGTTATCGCTTCTCGGCCTTTTGGCTAAGATCAAGTGTAGTATCTGTTCTTATCAGTTTAATATCTGATATGTCCCCTATAAGGGGGCAACATATTAAATGGATTTTTAGCACCGGGAGCTGAGACGAGGGGCTTGCTCCGTCCACTCCACGCATCGACCCGGTATTGCAGTGCCTCCGGGGGCGGTGCACCCTTCTCCTGCCTTGTGTAAAACCAAAATACTGACCCAAACGCAGAGGTCGTCGCTCTGCCGGACGCCGGCCCGAAAAAGGCGCCAGTCGAGGGGGGGCGGCCAGCTGAAGCCTCGAAGAAGGCAGCGAGATTTGCACTTTATGATTGGCAGACGACGAGGGGATATTTGGGACCGGCATGGCTGTTAAATGTGCCCTGCACTTCCCCTCCCTTTCTCCCACTCGTCATCGAGAGCCCGAGTATTTCGGATGCTCGGTAGCCTGTGTCCAAAAGCCAGGCCTTCATTTCTCCGATTGGATAGAGCCTCTCAGAAGGTGGGGAGGGGACACTGCGGCGCCTCCGTAGGCCCGGCACGGTTGGCCAACACGGTGGAGGAACCGCAGCGTAGAAAGGATACAAGAAACTAAAACACCTCAAATGAAGCAAGAAAACCTGCTACAACTGCTAAATCGGTGAATAAAACACACTTACCTTCTCGTCTTTGGTCTGGTCAAGGTGGCAGTCCGGCAGAGGACAGGTAGGCAGTCCTCGGGACCAATGAATTCCTTGTTGCAAAAGTTTTTCAGCTACGGCAAAGTTGAAATTTTATTCACAAGGAATGAGGTGAATCTCCTCCCAGAAAAGCTGGTGACACAAAACGAAGCCCCAAACCGGCAAAGGTTTTAACCAGAAAGAGGAGGCCATTGCAGTCTTGGCCAAAAGGCCGAGAAGCGATCGGCCACATTTCCCCTCCCTTTCTCTCACTCGTCATCGAGAGGCTACAAGAGCCCGAGTCGTTCGGTAGCCTCTGTCCAAAAGCCAGGCCTTCGTCTCTCCGCAGCCCGATTGGATAGAGCCTGCCATGACCTGGGGAGGGGTAGGGGAACGGGCGTGGCCTGGTACTTGGGACTCGAGAGGCAGAGTGAGGCTTACCGTGAGGGTAGTGGCCGGGACGACTAGGCTCGTCGGCGGCTCTGGAGGAGGGGCCCGTACTTACTCGGGTTTCTCTTCATAACGTACAAGTCTTTCGCCTTTTACTAAAGACTTCCGTGGAGAGGGACGCCAATGAGTTAAAACTATTTTTGGCAGGCTCTGCCGTGTGGCCGAGCCTCGTGCGTTTGTGAAAAGGAAATAAAACGCCGCCCCCGGCAAGGTTGAGCGGTGCGACGAGGCGCGCTCGGGAGGAGGTGCTGAGACTCAGCCGTTGTTATGCGCAGTTGAAACCACTGCGCCACGGCAGGGGGAGAACTGCTCCGGGAGGTGGGCGCTGGAAGCAACCAGCGGGGGTTATCGCTTCTCGGCCTTTTGGCTAAGATCAAGTGTAGTATCTGTTCTTATCAGTTTAATATCTGATATGTCCCCTATAAGGGGGCAACATATTAAATGGATTTTTAGCACCGGGAGCTGAGACGAGGGGCTTGCTCCGTCCACTCCACGCATCGACCCGGTATTGCAGTGCCTCCGGGGGCGGTGCACCCTTCTCCTGCCTTGTGTAAAACCAAAATACTGACCCAAACGCAGAGGTCGTCGCTCTGCCGGACGCCGGCCCGAAAAAGGCGCCAGTCGAGGGGGGGCGGCCAGCTGAAGCCTCGAAGAAGGCAGCGAGATTTGCACTTTATGATTGGCAGACGACGAGGGGATATTTGGGACCGGCATGGCTGTTAAATGTGCCCTGCACTTCCCCTCCCTTTCTCCCACTCGTCATCGAGAGCCCGAGTATTTCGGATGCTCGGTAGCCTGTGTCCAAAAGCCAGGCCTTCATTTCTCCGATTGGATAGAGCCTCTCAGAAGGTGGGGAGGGGACACTGCGGCGCCTCCGTAGGCCCGGCACGGTTGGCCAACACGGTGGAGGAACCGCAGCGTAGAAAGGATACAAGAAACTAAAACACCTCAAATGAAGCAAGAAAACCTGCTACAACTGCTAAATCGGTGAATAAAACACACTTACCTTCTCGTCTTTGGTCTGGTCAAGGTGGCAGTCCGGCAGAGGACAGGTAGGCAGTCCTCGGGACCAATGAATTCCTTGTTGCAAAAGTTTTTCAGCTACGGCAAAGTTGAAATTTTATTCACAAGGAATGAGGTGAATCTCCTCCCAGAAAAGCTGGTGACACAAAACGAAGCCCCAAACCGGCAAAGGTTTTAACCAGAAAGAGGAGGCCATTGCAGTCTTGGCCAAAAGGCCGAGAAGCGATCGGCCACATTTCCCCTCCCTTTCTCTCACTCGTCATCGAGAGGCTACAAGAGCCCGAGTCGTTCGGTAGCCTCTGTCCAAAAGCCAGGCCTTCGTCTCTCCGCAGCCCGATTGGATAGAGCCTGCCATGACCTGGGGAGGGGTAGGGGAACGGGCGTGGCCTGGTACTTGGGACTCGAGAGGCAGAGTGAGGCTTACCGTGAGGGTAGTGGCCGGGACGACTAGGCTCGTCGGCGGCTCTGGAGGAGGGGCCCGTACTTACTCGGGTTTCTCTTCATAACGTACAAGTCTTTCGCCTTTTACTAAAGACTTCCGTGGAGAGGGACGCCAATGAGTTAAAACTATTTTTGGCAGGCTCTGCCGTGTGGCCGAGCCTCGTGCGTTTGTGAAAAGGAAATAAAACGCCGCCCCCGGCAAGGTTGAGCGGTGCGACGAGGCGCGCTCGGGAGGAGGTGCTGAGACTCAGCCGTTGTTATGCGCAGTTGAAACCACTGCGCCACGGCAGGGGGAGAACTGCTCCGGGAGGTGGGCGCTGGAAGCAACCAGCGGGGGTTATCGCTTCTCGGCCTTTTGGCTAAGACTGCGATCGCCTCCTGTGTCTGGATAAAACTTTTGCCTGTTTGTGGCGAAGTGTTACCAGGTTTTTGGGAGGATACTCACATTATTCCTTGTGAATAAAATTTCAACTTTGTTGTAGTTGAAATTGTTTCACACAAAGGAATTCATTGGTTCAGAGGACTGCTTACCTGTACTCTGCCGGAATAACATCTCGACCAGGCCAAACAAGACAAGGTAAGTGTGTTTTATTCACCTTTTAACATTTTTAGTAGATTTTATTGCTCTTTTTAGAGCATTCTTTTACCTTATTTTAGTTGACTTGGTTTTAGACTTTTTAGGTGTTTTAGCTTCTTTTACCACTTTTACGTTGTGGTGCCTCCACCATGGCGGCCAACCATGCCGGCATGAGGAGGCACCACAGTGTCAGATTTACATTCAAAGAAAAAGATGGGAAAACCCTTGTTATGTCAAGGCTGACTTCTCAAGGAAAATGATCCAGAACATTTTGAAATTCTCCCCGCAGGATATAAATTGTATTTTGACTCTGCCATTTGGAAAAGGTTTCGATGTGAGTTTTGTCTCTGCTGCCGTGTTCAGAGATTTCTGGACACGCTTCGAAAATGAAAAACCCCAGTTTACTGCATTTAATGTTGAGAAACTGACTGATAATGCCGCTAAAACGGTAATTGTCAGAATGTTCAATGAGACTGTGAATGCAGATGACATTTGTTTGTGGCTGGGCAGATTTTGCACTGTTAAAGGCCAGGCTACCAAAGTGAGAGATGAGGATGGCATCTGGAATTGCGCTTGGAGGGTCCCCATCCAACAATGGCAAGACCCTCAAGGCTTCCAGGGCCTGAAACATCTGCCATCCATGATAGTTCTGGGAAACAACAGGGGCTACATTCATTACCAGGGCCAGCCCAAACTCTGCCGCAAGTGTGGTGAGAATGGGCACCTGGCAGAAGCGTGCCAGCAGATCATTTGTGGTAAATGTAGAGAAATTGGGCATACTTTCGAGGAATGCACCAATGGCAGAAAGTGCAATCTTTGTGGAGAAACAAACCACCTCTTCAGAGATTGCCCTAAGTCGTTTGCCAACAAATTAAAGGCAGCAAAGGCACAAAATGGCGGACAAGACGAAGCAGTTAGAGAGCTAATTGAAGAGGCTGGGCTGGAGAATTCAAATCTCCCGCCAAATCCTGTGATTGGAGGAGAAGGACCAGTAGAGGCGGGAGAAGGGGAGGGGCCTGCAGCTGCCCCACAAGTGGAGAACAGGGAAGAAGCAGTGGCAGTGCAGGCAGAAGGCGGAGCTAGCTCAGTGACTGGCTCAGAACAAAAATTTGGCCAGTCACAGAGTGATAGCGAGGATGTCCCCCTCCCCAATGCCCAGCCGGCCAAGAGACTAATTTCAGAATTGTCTTCTGAGTCTCCTGGAGCCTCGGAAAAGAGGGGAAGAGCTGAGAGCTACTCAGACAGTTCATCTGTGGAGGAGCCCAGAGTCTTCCCCTCCAATTCGCCTAATGAAGTCTCTTTTTTAACTATAGCTCTGCAATCAACCCCTAAGGACTCAAAGCTCAATGCAACCCTGCGTCAGAGGCCAACTCCTAGAGTCCGAAAGGGAAATGGAGCTCAACCCCGTCATCTCTCACCCATGAGAATGAAGGAAGAGCTCCATTCACAAGAAATCCACTAACTGCTGTTTTTAAACATTTGAAATCCCCCTTTTTTTTAGTCTTTTAAGATGTCATACCTGCAAATTTTAACCATACTCATGACACTCACCTTCTCAACTATCAATGTGAGGAGTGTGAAGTCGAGAGTTAGAGCCCAGATTGTTTTATCCTTTCTTAACTCTTTTAAGTCTGACGTGTTTTTAATACAGGAATGCGGCCTACCATTTTTAAAACACTACAGAGAATGGGAGGAGTTATGGCCACAAACGTCGATATGGAGCGGCTCAAATGAAAACAAAAATGATGGAGTGGCCATTTTAATAAAAAACCCTCTAGTCTGGTGAAGGGCAGCACTGTGGTGAGAGATGGTCGGGCACTTTTAACACACTTGACTTTTATGGGGAAGGATTTTAACGTCTTAAATATTTATGGCTTTAATGACAAGAACGACAGGTATGACCTTTTAGAAGACCTGCAGCCCCACATGCTAGGCAGGGCACCTTTAGTTGTAGGGGGGGATTTTAATTGTATTTTAAGCAGGAACGACAGGAGAAGAATAGGGGACGATTTTAAAGTGGACAAGACTTCAGTTTTACTTCAAAGCATATGCAGTGATTTTAGACTTGTGGACTGTTTTAAAACCATGCATCCCAGAGAGGAGGGCTTCACCTGGTTCAGTAGTGATGGCACCCGAGCCTCTCGCATAGACTACATTTTATCACGTGATTGCCCACCAACCGATGCTAGATTGGAACCTGTTTTCTTTTCTGATCACGCAATTCTTTCCTGCACCCTTTCACTCTCTTCCGGTGTGACGGCAGGAAGTGGTCTGTGGAAGCTCAATTGCTCCCTGTTAGAAGACAGGGAGCTAGTTAGGCTGTACAGGGAGCAATACCGAGAGTGGCAGACCCTTCAAGACTTTTACGATACACGTGCACAGTGGTGGGAAATGGTGAAGGGAAAGACAAAGACGTTTTACAGACAGGCAGGGAAAAGAAAGAAAAAGAGGGACAACAGACGCATGTTGGGACTGCAGAAACGGCTTCAGAGGTATTTTAAACTAATCCAACATGGAATGGATTTTAATGAAGAGATAAAACAAATTAAAACAGAGATGTCGGTTTTAGCAGAAATTAATAGCAAAGGTGTGATTTTAAGAAGCAAGGAAAGGGAAATAGAGGAAGGAGAGAAGTGCACAAGATATTTTTTTAAGAAAATCGTAAATAAAGGGGGGGCCATGTTGAGACTTAAAAAAGAAAACGGGTGCACAGCTGACACAACAGAGGAAATCAAAGAAACTGTCGAACATTTTTACCGTGAACTGTACGCATACAAAACTGTTAACGGGGACACCATGACCGAAGTTTTAAAATCCATTGACCAAGCAACAAACGACAACGTGCTTTTAACCCAAGATTTTACGATACCGGAATTAAACAAATGCATCAAATCTTTTAAGACAGGGAAGTCGCCGGGAGAAGACGGGCTTCCCTTGGAATTTTATCTGACATTTTGGGACATTTTAGCACCAGACTTGCTTGCTGTTTTTATGGATTTTGAACAAATGGACCGACTTCCTGACAGCTTTAGAGCAGGGATAGTGACTCTCCTTCACAAAGACAAAGACAAGACGGACTTGAAAAATTGGAGACCTATCACACTCTTAAATTTTGACTGTAAACTTTTTAGTAAACTTTTAGCCTCACGCATGTCCTTGTTTTTAGAAGATCTGATTCACCCGGATCAAGCCTGTGCCGTCCCGGGGAGGAAGATCACCGACAGCCTCGTACTGATCCGAGATACCATCTGTTACGCGAGAGACAGAAACATTCGGCTAGTAGTCCTGAATTTAGATTTTGAGAAAGCCTTTGATCGGGTCTCGCACCAGTACCTTTTCCAGGTACTGCAAAAAATGGGGTTCCCGAGAAGGTTTATAGCCTGGGTGGGACTGCTGTACCGGGAGATCAACAGCAAATTCATTGTTAACGGGCATCTGACAAGAGCAGTGGATATAAACTGCGGTGTCCGTCAGGGTTGTCCGTTATCTGCCCTCCTCTACGTTATCTGTATAGAACCACTGGCACAGACCTTGAGAAGGGACCAACGAATCCATGGGGTAGGAGTCCCAGGGAGCGGGGGACTCGAGACAAAATGTATTTTATATATGGACGACATCAACATTTTATGCACTGACCTTTTATCTGTCAACAGGACGCTGGACTTGACTGACTGGTTCGGACAGGCCTCTGGGTCAAAGCTGAACAGAAGCAAGACCCAAGCCCATTTTTATGGACCGTGGACAGCGACTGAGACGACAGGACTCCCCCTGACTGTGACCCAGACTGACCAAAAAATACTTGGGATCAGGTTTGATAGGGAGGGGGAGGGGAAAACAAATTGGGCAGACATAGTAGGGAAAGTCAGGCAGAGACTAGGGTACTGGACACTTAGAGGACTGACTTTAGAAGGAAAGGTTTTAATCATCAAAGCAGTGATTTTACCTTTGCTTTTACTCATCAGTTCTGTTTTTATCCCGCCTAGGAGAGTGATCTTAGACCTGGAACGAGCCATCTTTTATTTTTTGTGGGGCTCCAAGTGGGAAAGACTGAGACGAAGCGTGATGAAGAAGCCAAAGGAGAAAGGAGGAAAAGGAGTGCCAGACCTGCACTTGTTCCTAGGAAGCAGATACACAGCACTACACATCGCAACCGCCACAGCCCCATCCAGAAACCCCAAGACCGCAGCAATGACACGGTTCTGGATGGGGTCCTACCTCAGAAAACTTAAGATCTTACCCACAAGTCTCAAAGTACCAGTGTCTTTTAACCTGCCACCAGCCTATGCTTTTATCCAGTCATTTTTAAGGCATTTTAACCTTGAGCAGGAGGAGTTGCAGGTTTTAACCACTCACCGCTCTCTCATTTCTGTTGTGCAGGAGCGGGAACCAGTGAGTCCAGTGCGCGGGCTTGCATTCGGCGAGCCCTCAACAGTTTGGCGCAACGTGAACCATCCAGCTCTTCCAAACAGACTCCGGGACCTGTCATGGATGGTGGCTCATGAGATCCTCCCAGTCAGGTCCGTAATGCACTCCCGGGGCATGTCGGCGCACTCAACTTGCCCCCGACCAGGTTGTGGCGCGCCTGAGTCGGTAAGGCATCTGCTCTGGGAGTGCAGCGCTGCCGTAGAACAGTGGGCAACGGCCGGCTCCTTGCAATTCCCGTACTTGCCAGCAAGGGAGGTCCTCACACCACAGCTGGTGCTGTACGGGGTGAGCCAAGGAAATCAGATACCAGCACGTACATTTGCCAAACAGTGGCTCACCCTAGCCGCCATCAAAGACGCCATATGGACCTCCAGAAACTTGCTGGCAAGAAAGCACATGCAGATCCCCCCCGTGGCTGTGATCCGGATGGCCGCAGCAACGGTCCAAACGGCCAGAGCTGCAGGCGGCGGGCCTAGGACACAGCCACAAAGAAGAATCGCCTCTGTGCCCATTCGGACGGAGGAGCCGGAGCCACACAAGGAAAGTTCAAGGCAGCGGCGGCCTGACCCTCCGGGTGAGGTTGGTGGGAAGGAGCTACAGGGTGAGGGTCTCCTCTGAGCGCCTGACAAGATCCCGAGAGTCCAAATCTGTTTGGGGGAGCTGAATGAGTTCCCCTTTGATAGGGACTCACTACACTCCTGCACAACAGTGGACTTGGAGAAGAGCTTTTATTATCCATTTATTTTTGTGAGTTTTATTTTAACAAATGCACTCCGCTTTGAAGACATTTTAACAGAGACACTCACTGACATGGACAAGCTGAAAACCATTTTATACCTTTAATTTATGACGTTATCTGTAATGCATTTTAAACACTTTTTTTAAATGTTGTTTTACAGAGAACATTTATCTATTTATTGACGTGTTGTATTTTAAAAGGTAACTTGGAATTGACATATTATGAATCATGTTTGAATTGAGTGTCAATAAAATTTTTCTCAAAAGAAAAAAATCTGTTCTTATCAGTTTAATATCTGATATGTCCCCTATAAGGGGGCAACATATTAAATGGATTTTTAGCACCGGGAGCTGAGACGAGGGGCTTGCTCCGTCCACTCCACGCATCGACCCGGTATTGCAGTGCCTCCGGGGGCGGTGCACCCTTCTCCTGCCTTGTGTAAAACCAAAATACTGACCCAAACGCAGAGGTTCGTCGCTCTGCCGGACGCCGGCCCGAAAAAGGCGCCAGTCGAGGGGGGCGGCCAGCTGAAGCCTCGAAGAAGGCAGCGAGATTTGCACTTTATGATTGGCAGACGACGAGGGGATATTTGGGACCGGCATGGCTGTTAAATGTGCCCTGCACTTCCCCTCCCTTCTCCCACTCGTCATCGAGAGCCCGAGTATTTCGGATGCTCGGTAGCCTGTGTCCAAAAGCCAGGCCTTCATTTCTCCGATTGGATAGAGCCTCTCAGAAGGTGGGGAGGGGACACTGCGGCGCCTCCGTAGGCCCGGCACGGTTGGCCAACACGGTGGAGGAACCGCAGCGTAGAAAGGATACAAGAAACTAAAACACCTCAAATGAAGCAAAAAACCTGCTACAACTGCTAAATCGGTGAATAAAACACACTTACCTTCTCGTCTTTGGTCTGGTCAAGGTGGCAGTCCGGCAGAGGACAGGTAGGCAGTCCTCGGGACCAATGAATTCCTTGTTGCAAAAGTTTTTCAGCTACGGCAAAGTTGAAATTTTATTCACAAGGAATGAGGTGAATCTCCTCCCAGAAAAGCTGGTGACACAAAACGAAGCCCCAAACCGGCAAAGGTTTTAACCAGAAAGAGGAGGCCATTGCAGTCTTGGCCAAAAGGCCGAGAAGCGATCGGCCACATTTCCCCTCCCTTTCTCTCACTCGTCATCGAGAGGCTACAAGAGCCCGAGTCGTTCGGTAGCCTCTGTCCAAAAGCCAGGCCTTCGTCTCTCCGCAGCCCGATTGGATAGAGC
>NW_024042727.1:10000-26995 GCF_014851395.1 Micropterus salmoides | reverse complement strand
TAAGTTAAAAACATACGTATACATATGTTTAACTTAGTTATATGTGTGTGTGTGTGTGTGTGTATTGTTATGACCTGGCTCAAAAGGCCACAACAAAAGGGAGACACACCATGGTAAAAGTTTAACAAAATATGTTTATTTAACCCAAAGTTAACCAAATTAAGAGGCATTTCAAACTAACATTAAAGTATGAGGTATGTAGTCTGTGGTTTCAGTAGTGTCTGTGCAGGATGATGGTTGCATGAATGTATGTGTGAAGCTGTTGTAGTATGCAAAAACAAGATAAATACCACAAAGCAATAGTCCAACCAAAGAAAACCAAACTAAAGGGGTAACCAGGGAGCCGGCCCGCAGGGAGGTCTGACCTGGCTTCGACAGCAGCCCCCTTGCAGAATGAGAAGACAGTCCCAAATACTCTACAGGGCAATTAGCCCAGGTGCCCACAGTTACTGCAATCAGCTCTTCCTCTACGAGAGAGAGAAAGGGAGAGGGAGAGAGACAGGCCACACCCACTCATGAGATATATAGAGATATATAGATATAGATAGAGATATATAGAGATAGATATAGAGATAGATAGAGATATATAGATAGAGATATATAGAGAGATAGAGATATAGAGATAGATATACATAGTTGAATGTGCTGACAACAAATCACACAAAAATTATCAATGGAAATCAAATTTATCAACCCATGGAGGTCTGGATTTGGAGTCACACTCAAAATCAAAGTGGAAAACCACACTACAGGCCGATCCAACTTTGATGTAATTGCTCAGTAGTGTGTGTGGCCTCCACGTGCCTGTATGACCTCCCTACAACACCTGGGCATGCTCCTGATGAGGTGGCGGATGGTCTCCTGAGGAATCTCCTCCCAGACCTGGACTAAAGCATCCACCAACTCCTGGACAGTCTGTGGTGCAACGTGGCGTTGGTGGATGGAGCGAGACATGATGTCCCAGATGTGCTCAATTGGATTCAGGTCTGGGGAACGGGCGGGCCAGTCCATATCATCAATGCCTTTCTCTTGCAGGAACTGCTGACACACTCCAGCCACATGAGGTCTAGCATTGTCTTGCATTAGGAGGAACCCAGGGCCAACCGCACCAGCATATGGTCTCACAAGGGGTCTGAGGATCTCATCTCAGTACCTAATGGCAGTCAGGCTACCTCTGGCGAGCACATGGAGGGCTGTGCGGCCCCCCAAAGAAATGCTACCCCACACCATTACTGACCCACCGCCAAACCGGTCATGCTGGAGAATGTTGCAGGCAGCAGAACGTTCTCCACGGCGTCTCCAGACTCTGTCACGTCTGTCACATGTGCTCAGTGTGAACCTGCTTTCATCTGTGAAGAGCACAAGGCGGCAGTTTGCCGATCTTGGTATTCTCTGGCAAATGCCAAACTACGCTGACAGACACAGCAAACCTTCTTGCCACAGCTCGCATTGATGTGCCATCCTGAATGAGCTGCACTACCTGAGTGGGTTGTAGACTCCGTCTCATGCTACCACTAGGGTGAAAGCACTGCCAGCATTCAAAAGTGACCAAAACATCAGCCAGGAAGCATAGAAACTGAGAAGTGGTCTGTGGTCACCACCTGCAGAATCACTCCTTTATTGGGGGTGTCTTGCTAATTGCCTATTATTTCCACCTGTCTATTCCATTTGCACAACAGCATGTGAAATTGATTGTCAATCAGTGTTGCTTCCTAAGTGGACAGTTTGATTTCACAGTGTGATTGACTTGGAGTTGCATTGTGTTGTTTAAGTCTTCCCTTTATTTTTTTGAGCAGTATATATCTATATATATCAATCACTTAACACATTGAGAACAACAATTATTCTCTTTTTCCAACTCTCAAGTTATTCTACTCAGGACTTCCTGGACTTCCAGTGAAGAGGTTTAGATCAGAGGTCAGTAGGTGTGACACTCTGTTGCATGGGGTTTGAAGACCAATCTTCATCTTCCGGAAACTTGAATTACATCAGTCAGTTCCAAAAAACTTGTTTTCTAAGAGCACCAATGTCAAAACAGTTAGGCGGATTTCACAGCAGTGAGGCGCTGTCTTTAGATCTTACGTATGATGAACGATTTTATTTTATAAATAATCAAAACCCAGATGCTGTGGGGCTCAAAATATCCAGAAATATGATCCTTCAGCCCTACAGTAACATATTTGGAAATTGTTTATCTGTGCGTCATGAGGCACTTTCTGTTACTTAGTGCCCAGCAACAGTCAAAAGGACATCATCTGACTATATATTTGCAAAGTACGCATCTTACATCTGTTCTTATTTAGTCAAATACAAACCTTGCATGTGTATCTTTCATCAGCTATAACTACAAACAAAAGTTTCCTTAATCAATTCAGGAGAGTTAATATGTTTTCAGGATTTGATTGAGCTGTATTTTCCTGCTCGTCCTGATGTGAGGGATTTGAAGCTTCATTGGGGTTTCAGCCACACAGCAGGAAGAAGATAAAAAGGGGGGCTTTGGAGGAAGAAAAAATTCACAGCGCATTAAAAACAAATCTACTGGGGGATGCAGCAGCAGCTTAAGTAAGCCAAGACGATTAAAGGGTCAGTGGTCATAGACTGCAGGTTGAATGTACCTGATGCCTCTAACCTTGGTCCACAACAGGCGTTGCCAAAACCAATCTCTCAAAATCAAAAACATACACAGGAGACACAGTGAAGGGCAATTCAAAGTTACAGTAGATAATGACAGCTAGCTCAGCAGATCTCTTGGCTTGTTCAGTCCTTCTTACTGTACAAGTCTTCTGGAGTATTTTAGATTTCTGAATTGTCTTTCCTAACTTCTGTAAACACACAGAGTTGTATGTGCAGATTGATTTGAAATGTCTGAACTGCATTATCACACCATAACAAGGCGTCTTTGAAAAAAATAATAGATGTGAAACTTTCACAATATCCTGACAACAGTATGAGACAGATAATTTATGAGTAAAATCCTGGTTCCTCTGGCTCCTCCTAGTGCTCCTAATGGTGTGTGCAAGAATCCACTGCGAATCAACACAACCAGTCAGAGCCAGGAGAAGTCTCTAACACAGTATCAATAACTGGTCGTGCACACGCCTTGCAGCCTCCATCCTTGCGCATAATCTCACTTAGTCAGGCTCATTATCTTCAGCATGGCTTTAGAAGGTTTTCATACACAATGTCTGTGAAACAGCCACCAGCATTGAAAGGACATGCTTTTTTTGCCAACAACAGTGTGTAGCACAAAACACGTGTGATTATGTCCCAGCTTCACACGGAGCTTCGGGCTCATTCTGTTCGAAGCCATGGTGCTCTTATTGACGAGTGGCAAAGAGGCATGATGCCAAACAGTGGGGAAGAACTGGAACTAGCCTCTCATCCCCCTGTTAAGCTTGATTTTATAAATCTGCGTTGAATCTACACTGTAGCCTACTCCTAGCTCCGTACCCTACGACGTAGCCTGATGCGCACCTCCCCAAAAATTGAACTACACGTCACATCGATGCAGACCGCAAGAACTGCAATTGGTTGGCTTAGTAGCATTGCATTTCCTCCAAGCCCACAGGAAATGATTCGTGCTTTGAAGTCAATTTTACTAGCGGCTTTGAACACGGTGGATCGTTTTTCTGAGCATCACAACCCTTGCGAAAGGACTCATTTCTCTATCAGAATGTGATCCATTTGTTAACAATTGAAGAGTCTAGAAGAGCTGCACAATTATCATTTTATCCCCATTCAAGTTAGCATAAGGCTAAATCGGAAGTTAGCCGGCTCGCCCAGCAGAAGTCAACACAGTGGACGCTATAACGCTACCCCCAACTAGCGTCACAGACACCAATGCAGAAGTATAAATGCGTGGCTACGTGCGTAGTTTACACAGAAGTATAAATCAGGCTTTAGACGTTGTTGCAGCTGCCTTGGAAGCCTGGGTCTCTGTGTCCTGGGGCACGAAGCGCCTGAAGGACATCTTTGAGAAGACGAGTTTGAGAGGGGAGAGGGACCAACATAGGTTGCCGACACACAATGGAGAGCGAGCAAATTTTTGTGTTAACTGTGAGGTCTATCGGGTGACCTGAAGCAGGTTGTTTCCCTGCCTGCTAAAACATGCTACATGTTGTTGCGTCCCTGTAGGTTAATGCATCAAACTGAGAAAATAAATATGTACACCATGATTTTTAAATGCTGCAAACCTACAAGATGGAAAACTAGTGACCAGCAGAATTTTCTGCCTGCATTGGCTGGAAAAAAAGCATTACTGTAAAGTAAAAAATTACTGACCCTGTAGAGTACACATTTTTCCCTTGGTCTTTTTCTTTTTGTGAAACACAGGGTGTACTGCTCAACTATTCGCTGTATCAATGAGGGCCTCTCTTTCCTCTGTCTGCTGTCACTAGTGGTGACTCTGAGTGGCTCCCCAGCCAAAGACCTGCTTTATCAAGCAGCCAATTTAACAAGACAGCTCCTTTCATGCTTGTTGGCTTCTCCAGTGGTAATGGATTTCGTCAATGAGTGTCTCTCTTTCTCCAGGTTTCACACTTTTCTCTCTGTACTGCCGGGCCTCACTCCAGATCAGATCTTTTGCCATTGACTTTGATTTCGTAAGGTAAGTGATCCATCGCTCAGGGCCTGACCAGCATTGCTTGAAATCTGGCCTCACTTTGGCTCCCCATGCCTGATATTGTACACTCTAATGCAAAGTGAAGTAGCACGTCTAAATAGCCTGTCACTCCACCCCTTGCCCTCCAACCCACCCGCCAATGCCCACCCCACCTCCAAGTCTCTCTCGTCACCTCTTTCGGTCTAAGCTGCCCAGCTGGGACTCATTTCCAGTAAAGGATACAATGATATTAAAGGCAGGGTAGGCAAGTTGTTTGTAAAACACATTTTGTCATATTTGTTTAAACTGTCTTTATACATCAATACATATTAAAAAGTTAGGTGCTCTGAAAAAGAGAGTATAAAAATCGGGTGTCTGTACTTATTCCATTCGCCCCGAATGCCATCCACTCCCCCTCACTACCATGGCTACCAGCCCTGCTGCTACAGGAGCTGCCCACATGTGCGCACCTGGTCAGCTCTGTCAGACCTGACGAGCGAAGCGGTCAGACCGGAGGTAATATCTGTGTGGCTTTTCAACGATGGTGAGAACTGAGGTACCCCAAGAGGCTGAAAAGTTACACTGTGGTCGCTTTATTTCTGCTGGACAGGTAATCTGGCTTTTTTCTTTTGATGGTAATTTGTTACTTTCATCGCTAGCCAACCTAGCTACCTACTTAGCATACAGCTAACGGTAGCTACAAGTGTAGGCTGGTGTAGTAGTTTATTGTTATGTTTACAGTTTACATCTTTAACTTGTATCTAATCTGTTTGTGTGTTTAATATGATGCTGTTATATAATAATATGGCTGTTATGCCATTATTTTACCATAATTAAAAAAATACTGTATGTTTCATTTCTGCTGTGCCCTAACTGCAGATTTGGAGTCTTCCATAACCCTGTACTTCTCACCAGTATACGCTGATCGGACCATGCTGGCTGGATTACGACCACTGTGTCCGCAGTCCAGCCAGGAGAAAAGCTGATGACACAATTCATTATGTTGCATTTTTATTACTCCTATGCATTTTACTCGACACATTTATAAGTGATGAGTCAAAAAATATTAAACAGCATGAGGAATACAGATAGATGGTGCTGATTATTGTTTTGATTGTATTTTATGTGGAAATGCTAATTACTATATAAGAGAACAATGTCAGGTATTGCAAACTTGGAGCTTGGAGGATACAGTTACATCGCAGACCTCCAGAGTGCCACCCTCCTCCTCTGACGGTTGGAGCAGGAGACCCGATGATCCCTGTCAACATGGGGTTCAGTCAGGTGTCCCTGCCCCAGCTGTATTGCTAGATACAGCAAAACGTACAACAAAAAGTAATATGGTTGGTTTTGAAATCTGGTAATCATATCAGAGAGGTGATTGTGATATATTAAGTCATCTCCACAGCAGTGATACAATGCTATGTGTAAAGTCTGAACTGTCTTCATAATCAGTTAAGATACGTCAAGACAAATCTTGTCTCTTCCAGTATATTCTTTTTAATGACTTTTAAAAATTATCTGTGTGTGGATATCATTATTTCGGACATAAGACATAAATGTAGTTGTTTCATTGTTTATGCTGCAAGTGTACAGAAAAGGCATTTCTAATTTTCAATGTTTTATTTAAAAACAAATATTATCCACAACAGGGAAAAATATACTTTGTATTTTCTCTACCCTTCTGCGAATAAAACAAAAACAATATACAGGTATTCATCCACATAGTGGATGGAATTATTTGTATGGCACTGTGTCAGGTAGTGACATTACATGTTACACTCTGTTAGGAACAAACCTCTGTATTGTCCTAGCAGATCAGGATAACAGTTGCATATCTTCCAGAAACAGCAAATCATTATCACGACTCTGTGACCAAGTGCTCCGCATTGCCACACTACAAACGCTGCGTGACTGAACTGCCCGTTACTCTGTTCTGGGTCTGGATGATCAGCCATGTGTGGTGCTTGGAAACACAGTACTCTGGATGTTGTTCAAAGTCCGCAAATTCTGCACTGTAAAGGAATATATAGTTGTTAGAACCCCAAATTGGAAAGATTGGTGTTATTGGAAAGAACATTCATCAACATGATTAGATATTTTTATTCTTATTCTCTAACAGGACTTCTGTGTCCACATTACACACCAGGTCACACACAGATGAGCCAATGGCTGAAGCAGAGCTGTAGTTAGTTGTGGTGTAATCAGTAAACAATATAAAAGTAATAACAATAGTGATTGATTAAATTTAAATCGCACTTTATTTTTTACACCAAAAAGGAAATACCAGAGAAACTCTGAGTTGAAGTAATATACTAATATTAATAGAGAGAGGGAGAGAGAGAGAGAGAGGGAGGGAGAGAGAGAGAGAGATGTATGTATGTGTATAGATGTATAGATATATAACATCCCTATCCATGAGTAAAATATTATATCAGATTTGCAGTAAATATACTGAAGTAATAAGCTACTATATGAATAAACACACTCTAATTAAAATTCAACCAATTTAATAATAATCTGGATCAAGCCACCAAGTTCTTAAAGAACTCCAGCACAGTGAGAGGAACAATGAAATAAATATGTAAATGCAACAGTTTGGCCACATCAGGTCCTGATTCTGCAGACAGAGAGAAACAAACATGAGCACATTGCTCTCAAACACTGCAGGTTGTTCACCAGTCATGAGCTGTGAAACAACAGCACAGCTCTGTTGATAAATAAAAAGGAAAAGTCACGTTGCGTTCTCTGGTGGATCAGATCAGCTGTTAGCTGTTTACAAAGCTAACAATAACGTTGCTACGTGGCTGTGTTTTAATGTTTTAATGATCAGGTCCGTTTGTTTTGGAGAGGAGACGACCTCTGAGGTAATTCGGCTCCAGGTAGAACCCTGTCAAGGCTCTGAAGTTGAGCGGACCCAGAACAACTCTCATCAGCTGCTAGCTGTAATGTTGAACACTAGCAGGACTAAAGTTACGGTGCGGCTGTGTTAAAACTATAACTTAGCGCAACATCACTGCGCTGTAATAATGTTATGCTTTATAAAATGTCACATAATTAACAAAATAACTAAATAATATCAGTCCAGTGTCCAGTGTTACCTGACAGCCGACTTGCCTCTCATTCTCCGGCACTGGCAGTCACTCAGCCTGCCGAGTGAACGAAAGGCCCATGTGAGCGGTGAACGAGTAGGTCATTCCTGCTCCACAGTAGGAGCTGTCATGTGACAAATGAACGACTCAAACCCAGAGACCCACAGTTGAGAGTCGTGAACTAATCAGTTCTGTTTCCTGTGCTGCCTGCTTACCACAGCCCTGTTGCCGGGCTGTCACATGACAAATGAACGACTCAAACAGACCCACAGTTGAGAGTCGTGAACTAATCAGTTCTGTTTCCTGTGCTGACGGAGCCCATGCAGCTGCCATGTGACGAGTGAACGTAAGAGTCCAAGATCCTTCACGCATGCGTGAAAATGACCGAATCACTCACTGAGACAACCCGTTCCTCCAGAGTCATACACACGATTAGGTCTTATGAACGAAACATTCTTTGAACAACACAACACTAGACTGCAGGGGGAGCTCTGACTGCCAGCACACTGCCATGAAAGCAAGCAGAGGAAGTGAGCAGGGCAAGAGGGAGGACTATCATTTATAATACCATAACTAAAAGTGTACAGCATTTCTGTCCATGTGGCCTCACACACAAAGTCAACAGTGAAAGGAATGCTATCCATCTGATGAGAACGCAGCGGACAGTACAGCAGGTAAGATATGGCTAACTGTTGCTGACATGCATGAGTTACGTTACTGTGGGTACATGCAGGTTTGAAATGCGGCTATTAACCCCGCGGTGGGCTGTGTGTATAAACTGTAAAGATAAGGCATAGAAGCTGTGTTTCTGGGTAATAGCACCATGCTGGGCAGGTGACAGGTGTGTGTTTACAGTGTTTGTGTGCTCTGAAAAACATAACAGCGCAGCTATAAAGTCTCAGCCGGCAGACCTAGTATGGTATTATTACTACACACATATGGATGTAAAGTTGAGGCCTGATAGACATCCGCTAATTAGAAACAGAGGACACTACCTGCATCACTGCCGATGTCATTTGACCAGGGAGTGAATGGTGATTAATGCGATTGTCATCAGTGTTTTTCTATAGTGTCTCCTTTTGTTCTTTCACTTCACTGTGTTTCGAGTGTTCCCGTCTGTCCCTGTGTTTGCTATTGCCCCATGCTCAGTCTCCTGGCTCCCGCTCAGCTGCCTATTAGGGCCTAAAGTCTACACTAGAGGTGTTTGAGGTTAACGCAAGCTCTACTGTTTTTCCCCTCTGACTTGTCCTCCCCCCTGCAGACAAAGATGTTTCACCTGGACATGAAGGACCACTTGGTGTCAGCCATCTGCAGCATAGTCCCAGTCCACTGGGTCACACCACAAGTTGGAAATTACAGCTACAGCTGATTCAGTAACCTCTGGATCCACTCAGGACTTTTTCTCTCACTTAGACATAATTTACTCTTCATTGAAGGCTTGTATTTTATCTTGCAGAGTTTCTATGTTATCTATAATTATCTTGTTTTATTTTGCTCATTATATTATGCATATAAATAGCACAGAGGTGCAGACGGGAGAAGCTGCTTGTCTTTTATTTTCACCATATATAATTGCTGCTGTTGCGCCTGAATGTCCTACTACTTCAAAGCTGTTTCAGTGCTGCGGTTGGTCCTGAAGCCAGATTGATACACATCGTATAGATTGTGGAGGTAATTATGCAGTTGTTTGTAGACATCCTTTTCAAATATTTTACTAGGAAAAGGGATATTGGAGATTGGTCTGTAGTTGCTTATCACAGATGGGTCTAAGAATTGTGGGTCAAGGAAGCAGGTGGAGGAGTTTAGCTGCTTTATTACCTCTTTTGGATCATAGAGGTAGTAGGTGAAAAATGATGCATTGTGCCCACAGTGTTGTGATGGTGTAGGGGCATTAGATAAACGAAAGATGACTAGGGTTGGAGATCTGAAGGCATCTGAAGGAAGTTTGTGAATAATGTCAGACGAGATGACCTGGACAGTGTTGAATGGGGACACATGGCTGGCTGTCCAGCAGAAGGCAAACGTGAGGCAGAGGAGCAGGCGGTGATCCTGAGGTACAAGAAACAAAAGCTTAGTCATAAAGAAAACACTAGGAAGCAAAGGAGAGATGATGAGGCAGGAGCTCTGAGTTGATTGAGCCTGAGATGTGAAACTGAGTTTTCAGTTCTTAAACAGCTGATCAAAACTAGCTTAATCAACCCTGAATTTGTTCACTGAGTTAGTAAGTGGGGAATGAAAAGAAAACTACAATTCACCATGGCAATGAGTAAATAAAGAGCGAAGTCTCCATTTTAATCCATTGGGGCTAGAAATATGAATTCATGCTAACATGGGCCGTTTCATTTATCTTAAAGAACTGTAGTAGAGGAAGGATTAATGATCCAACACTATTACATTTGATTTAGTGAAGCACATTTATTGTTTAATAAAGTGCTGTTCTATCTCACACAGGCTCTGCCCTCTACTGGACTATATGGGTACTACCTCTCCTCTCATCACATGCACGTACTCGGCCACTGAAATTTTGCATACTGTAAGTAGCCGACCAATTGGACGTCGCTACTGTACGTGCGTACTGTATAAATAGCAGTGTCCTCACTGCTCAGCATCCTTTTTTCTTCAGACAGACGGCGAACCGCCCACTGACTTTCACTTCCACGGATGGAGTTGCCGCTCCTTGAAGCTCGTCTTTCCCGTTGTTGCTCTACTCCCTCGTCTGCGAGTAGAGCGAGGAAGGGCTAGCACTGCCCCCCCATCCCGCCTAAGCCGGTGAGTCGGCTCCGGGAGGGGTTCTACGGACCGACTCGCCGTGCTCAGCTGTTCAGTGCATGCCCCCGCTGGAAGAGGCCCTCGTTGCCCACCTTCTTCCTTGCTCTGGTGGCTGGTCAGCGGGAAGGAAGGCCCGCCAAGGAGGACGTTGGAGTATTTTGAAAAAATAACGGCGTATTTTGAAAAAATAACTGGGTGCACAGCTGGCCGCAGCGGGCAACAATCTGGGTGTGCTGGGCGTTGCGGCGGCATCCGAGTCCCCAATCCCCCCAATCCGAGTCCCCAATCTGTGTGCTGGGCTTGTGATGTCTCTGGCCACGGTAGGTTCTCGCCACGTGTGGTTGAGATTCACCGCTCTCCATGGGAAGGACCGGGAAGAGCTGTTGGGTGGCGGCCTCTTTGGTTCCATATCCTCCGCTACTCAGCGCTTCAGAAGGCTGGAGGAGGAGAAGGCGCAGCTCAGTCGCCACCTGCTGCTGGCTCAGGGCAAGAGCGGCGAGCTTCGCCGTGCTCGCCGTCAAGCCAGATCACCGCTGTCGTCATCACCGGCCACTCAGGGTGGATCCACGGATGCACCGCGCCCTCTCCAAGACACCGGGCTGCCCAGGGATCACACCCAGGTGAGGGGATCTACATCGCAGCCAGAGGAGCAGCCTAGACCCCCACTGCCAGCCTACCTGCGGCTGGGGGAAGAAGCGGCTGCTGAAATGACTGGCTGAGGATGGAGAGCAGCCGGCCGATGTTGCCGAGCCCCTCCCCTCCGTCTCATGTCCAAGCCACTGTGTTAATATGTTGTGTGCTGCTTGTGACAATGTTGTGAATGTACCAAATGTTTTTAAAACAACCTGCATTCCTCAAAGAGCTAATTCCTCCCTCCTCGGAGAGATGCCACGTCTCTCCCGTCACAGCGAGGCAGAGAAGATCACTCATTGCCTCTGCAAGCGGCTCGCTGCTCCATTTGGCAGCAGAGGGGACACAGTCTGTTCCACAGTGGCCAACAGCTGTGGAGAGGAGAGCTCCCCGGCTCGTCACTGCTCCTCACAACAGTTCTGCCGATAGTGAATGCGTCACCTTAGACACTACGACAACACTGTCGCAGGCAATGATGTCAACGGAGCGACCGGCTGTGGTGCGTTCAGGACACCACAGTCCACTCGTTTTTTTTGGGACTTCGGCCATGGTGCATTCAAGGTCACCACTTTTGGCCCTTTCGATTGCGGCCCCCCTTGGGCCAAACTCTCATTTATGGAGGGTTTGGTGGCGGTGAGGGCCGAGAAAGCTTTCCAGCGTTTCATCCACAACGCTCCTCAGCTAACAGCGTGTCCCCTGACTCATTTCCACATGGAATGGAGACGCTGCTGCAAGCCAACAGACTGGATGGACGGCACATTGAGGCGGGGTTACTCCCTACAATTTTGCCGTATCCCACCGTCTTTCCAGGGCATCAAGGAAACCAACCTGTCCTCTCAGGAGGAGGTGGACTTCCTGGCCACAGAGATTCAACAGCTCCTGCTGAAACAGGGTATTTCTGTCGTTCCAACGCACAACATGTACAAGGGCCTTTCCTCCATGTACTTCCTGGTCCCCAAGGAGACTGGAGGCTTCAGACCCATCCTGGATCTCCGTTACCTGAACCAGCATATTGCACAGAAACCGTTCTGCATGCTGACAGGAAACTGCTAGAGCTAGTGGAGCCCAGCGATTGGTTGACGACCATAGACCTGAAAGACGCCTACTTTCATGTCGAGGTGGCCCGGAAACACAGGAAGTTTTCGGCGTACGAATACACCAGGCTCCCCCTTGGCTACTCACTGGCCCCACGCACATTCAGCAAATGCATAGACACTGCACTGCTACCATTGCGCGATCAGGGCATGAGGGTCTTTTTCTACTTAGACGACCTCATTGTCAAGGCCAGGTCAAAACAATGGGCAATTTTCCACACAGCTCAGTTGATTTTGCATCTGAACAACCTGAGCTTTGCAATCAACTGGGAGAAGAGCTCCCTCTATCCCTGCCAGGAGGTGGAGTATTTTTGGGGTTGTGCTCAACTCAGCCAGCCTGAGAGCTCATCTGTCGGAACTCAGACAGACAACTCTTCTTTAAGCGGTCCTGGGGAGAGCAGTGGGTGGTGTGTGACATCCTGGGGAGAGCCGACACATCAACCAACTGGAGCTCCAGGCGGTGTTTCTGGTCCTCCAGCACCACAAAGCCCTAGTCCAGGGCAGGCACGTGCTGGTGAGGACAGACAACCGCACGACAGTCGCCTACATCAACAGACAGGGCGGAGTCCGATCCGCAGCACTGTTGACATTAGCAGAGGACCTAAGGACGTGGGCTGCAGCGCACTTGCTTCTCTGAAGGCCCTTCACGTCCCAGGCTCGGAGAACAGGGGGGGCGACCTCATGTCGAGGGGCGGTCCCCCACAGAGCGAGTGGAGACTGCACCCCGATATAATAAAAGCAGATCTGGTCTCGCTTCAGGACGGCGCAGGTGGACCTGTTTGCCAGACGGCACAACACCCACTGCCCGCTGTGGTTCTCGATCCTACCACAGGACAGTCCGCCTTTGGGCGTGGAAGCGTTTGCACATGCGCCATGGCCAAAAGGGCTGCTGTATGCTTTCCCCCCACTCCATCTCATTGCCCCTGCTGGAGAGGGTGAGATAGGAATGGTTGTCAGTCATCCTGGTAGCCCCCAGCCGCAGATTGGTGGGGTTGGTATGCAGAGGTGATGCAGCTGGCAGTGACAGAACCCTAGCCTGTGCCTCAGGTCTGGGGGGCTCTGTCACGGGAGTCAGGCGCCATAGGCACGCTGCCGGTGCTCGGCCAACCTCTACAGGTTTGGCTCCTGAAAGGGAGAGGTTGAGACAGGCTGGGCTGTCCGCAGAGGTGGTACATACCATCCAGGTGGCGAGGGCAGGCTCCACCACTTCCTGCTACAAAGCTAAGTGGCTGGGCTTTCAGCGCTGGTGCATTGAGAAGGAAATGGATCCCATAACCTGCTCAGTGGGATCCAGCCTTTCCTTCTTACAGGGCCTAATGAGAAGGGACTGTCACACTCAACCATTAAGGTTTTTGCGGCAGCTATCTCATCTTGTCATGAGGGGTTTGGCAACAGACCTGTCTTCACCCACCCCCTCATGAAGCGTTTTCTGCAGGGTGTGAGGAGACAACGACTGGTGCTTCGTGTCTTTGCACCCCAGTGGGACCTGCCACTGGTACTAGAGGCTCTGAGGTCAAACCCCTACGAGCCCCTGGAACAGTCCTCCTTGAAGATGCTATCTCTCAAGACAGCCTTGTTACTGGCTTTCACCTCTGCCAAGAGGGTGAGTGAATTGTGCGCCCTGTCGGTTCATCCGAGCTGCATGCTGCTTTGTGGTGACCACAGTGCAGTGTTAAGACCGAACCCCTCCTTTGTTCCTAAGAACATAGAAGCTCATTCAGGTCGAGGAACATAGATTTGGATGCCTTCCACCCTCTGCCCCACCCTGGGCCTAGGGAGGCGAGGCTGCATCTGTTGTGTCCTGTGCGCGCCCTATCACATTATATGAAGCGCACGGCCCCCATTCGATGCACTGATCAACTGCTCGTTTGCTTTGGTGACGGTGCGATCGGTAAAGCTCTATCCAAGAAGCGCCTAGCCAGATGGCTTTGTGACTGCATCTCACAGGCCTTCGTGCAGGCGGGGAAAGACCCACCCTCGGTGGTCCGGGCTCACTCCACCCGGGGTGTGGCTGTGTAAACGGCCCTCTTCAGCGGAGTGAGCGTTGAGAAGATTTGCACAACGGCATCGTGGTCTTCACCATGTCTGTTGTGCGTTTTTACCTCTTGGATGTGTCGGGCTCCTTCTCAGGATCTGTGCTCGCAGGTGCGACTCAGGATCTGTGAAGAAGGAGACTGGTGTCTACCATAGACTACCGGTTGTCGGGGGAAAACATTTTTACACTGACTGTGATGTCCCTGTAAGGGGTCAGGACAGTTCAGGTGTTTGGATCTGGCTGGATCAGATCCTTCTTGGTCATGCCAAACCCCTAGCGGTCTAGTGACCTTTCTGAGGGGTAGGCCACTGCCCCATCGCTTAGTATGGAGGCAGCTTAGGGCCTGTGGCTGGTGACCTGTGGCCGATCGTGTCGGTGAGGTGAGCTGTGGCTTGTCGCGGCTGGGCGGACAGTCATTGGGCTCCACCCACTGTACCTATAGAGTACAGTAGAGGGTGGAGCCTGTGTGAGATAGAACGAAGGTTACGATATGGTAACCCTAGTTCTATTAGCACAGGCGGAGCCCTCTACGATGGAGCCCTGCCGCTCCACCACCATCTGCTGAAGGGGTGGTTGGATGCTGAGCAGTGAGGACACCGCTTTATACGGTACGCACGTACAGTAGTGACGTCCAATTGGTCGGCTACTTACAGTGTGCAAAATTTCAGTGGGCGAGTACGTGCGCGTGATAGGAGGAGAGGCAGTACCCAGAGAGTCCAGTAGAGGGCTTCAATATCCTTCTGTATGTTGCATTGCATTTATTTAGCTGATGGGGACAAAATGCAGGTGGCAATAACTGAAGATGAAATTATGAATCAAACAGATAAGACAGAGTTTACTCAAATACCTGTGAAAGTAAAGTCACAGTCCAACACGTTAATAAAGATTGTGGTGATTTGCAGTTGAAAATTAGTCTAGGTTCAAATTGACTCTATTTTACATGCATTTTGAAGATGTTCAAAGACTTTGGAACTCCATTTAGTCCATACCCAAATCCAATTAATCATGTTGCATCCAATTTTGTTTACTGTTTTTGTTAAAATCTAACTAGCAGTTACTAAGCCTCTAGTGTTGAGTTTATGCCCTAACTTAGGAGAGAAGTAATTGCACATCTGAATAAAAACTCAAATTCAATTTTTAGATCGAAACATTGTTATCAGCATGGTCAGTTCAGACTCATGTTAAGTTACAGAAATGCACTGCCATGTTGAGGCTTCTCACATAACTCACTAACAGTATACCAATAAAGGAAAACATTTGGCACAACTCCTACATTATACAGATTAGTATTGTAGCTCCTGTTTATTACAGCTGCATGTACAGTCATGTTACAGGCTTTACAGACACTTATATGTACCACCACAAGGTCTTAAGCGGATGATACATGGACTATTTACGTCTACTTGCTTGTGTACGTTCCGTTCATATATTATGTCTGCTTGCAACATACCTGCAACATACACAAACAGATCGGTACATTGTTATGAGCATGGTTTGCACTGCCTTGTTGAGGCTGCTCATAACATAACTCACTAACAGCATACTCCCTCTTGTGGTAAAAGTGGGATCAAACACTTACTTTTTAACAATGCCCTGTTTATGTACAGGACACTGGAGCACAATACATAATTAAACAACACCAAAAAGCAAAAGTATCACAAAACAATACATGAAGAAACAAAAAACAAACACCAATGCTACACTAAACAATATGTAAGGGGGTGCCTGTGTTATGTACCTAAAAACCTCACATAATACAGAGCTAGTGCAACCCATTGGAGGTGTGTAGATGTAGCTGAGCATGGGGCAAAAACAAACACTAGGAAAACACTGATGACAATCGCATTAATCACCATTCACTCCCTGGTCAAATGACATCCTCTATTTCTGATTAGTGGATGTCTATCAGGCCTCAACATTACATCCATATGTGTGTAGTAATAATACCATACTAGGTCTGCCGGCTGAGACTTTATAGCTGCGCTGTTATGTTTTTCAGAGCACACAAACACTGTAAACACACACCTGTCACCTGCTCAGCATGGTGCTATTACCCAGAAACACAGCTTCTACACCTTATCTTTACAGTTTATACACACAGCCCACCGCGGGGTTAATAGCCGCATTTAAAACCTGCATGTAACGTAACTCATGCATGTCAGCAACAGTTAGCCTAATATAGCTAACTTGCTAATGTTATCATATCTTACCTGCTGTACTGTCCACTGCGTTCTCGTCAGATGGATAGCATTCCTTTCACTGTTGACTTTGTGTGTGAGGCCACATGGACAGAAATGCTGTACATTTTTAGTTATGGTATTATAAATGATAGTCCTCCCTCCAGCCCTGCTCACTTCCTCTGCTTGCTTTCATGGCAGTGTGCTGGCAGTCAGAGCTCCCCCTGCAGTCCATAAAGTGCCTCTGCGCCTCAGCCATTCCAAACCCTCCCTGCAGCCTTTGGGTCATGCCTCCTCATTTGCATACACGACTCAATCCTCAATCCTAAATCCCCAAATCCCCAAATCCCCAATCCTAAATGGTTAAATGACTAAATGCCCAATCCTAAATACCAAATCCCCATTCCTAAATGGCTAAATGACTAAACGCCCAATCGTAAATACCAAATTCATTTTCAACTTCGACTTTTAGTTTTTGACTTCAACTTTTAGTTTCCGATTTCGACTTTAAGTTTTAGTTCTGACCCACTAATCCCTCCATAGGTCTGAGCTTGACGATAATGCTGTCACCACGGAAGCTCTAACATGCAAACACTGT
>NW_024042727.1:0-2500 GCF_014851395.1 Micropterus salmoides | reverse complement strand
ACCATAAAACATACTTTTAGACAGGACCATCGACTGTATGATTGATAACAGGTGATACGCGCACATTAGTTTCTATTATGGGTAAGTAATAGCTACTCCTGCCAGACAGTAAAGTGTACTAACCACTCCAGCCGGTCAGTTTTCAGTTGTCATGGTAATGTATTATGTCCGAATATTAACCACAGTCCCATTCTCTGTTTGAGAAAGAGCGTTAAAACTGGCTGGAGGGGGGCTTTAATAATCCCCAAAATGGTTCTTTGTTGTACAGGAGGAAAGCCACAAATCTGGCCGTTGAAGTTTTCTTTACTAGAGCTTAATATTGTGTACCATGTGAAACTGTTCACAACCTATTCTTAATAGGTAGCATCATCTAGCAAATTTGACATTCAGTTTTAGTTATTACAGGAGACACTCTTCAAAATCTGATTCCTCCTGTTTGATTCCACCCACCACCGTCCCTTTCCTTCCCAACATTGACGTCAGTCTATGTGTGCTCTGTATACTTCATCGGAGTAAATCCTGGGGTTGAGCGGAACACAAGCTCATAGTTTTTTCTTCTTCTTTTCTAACTGCAGGGTTTATACAGTGCTAACCCTCTGCCCTGATACCCACAGAGTCAGGGAGGCATTATTTGCCTCTGTGCGGTTCTGAGACATGCATTACAGCGCACAGTTTCCACTGCAGCATAAATTGAATTTAATTATTTTTATAAGGGTTTCTTTAATCAAAGTGTCAGTGGTTGTGGGAATGGTCTCACTGTGGACCGCAAGTACGAGACCTGTCCTAACGCCATGTGTGCCTTCTTTTGAATATCTTTCTTCTTAGGAAAAATTTAGATATTATTTGTGAATGATGCAGCAATTAATCCTCGAAATGTAAGAGCACAATATGTATGTAAATATAACCATGACAGCTATCCAATGACAACAAATCTGTTCGCTCATAATTGTACCTATATGTGAGGCCTTGGATGGGAGAGCAAGTCACAAGAAACCAGGGAGCCAACATTATATTCAAACCACACACCATTACATCCTTAAATGTAGGAGTCACATGGAGAACATGGGCTCTGGAAAACGTGCATTATAGTTTAGCGGACTAGTTGAAAGCTTTTAAAACCAGAGTCTTAATATGAAACAGACGGCAAAGTTTGATTTTGCTGCAGTGATTCCAGAAGCGAACATGTGTCTCAACAAGGTGCCAAATTTCTGACAACTTAGATATTCAGGCTCCAACACCATTTATCCCCTGAATTAGCAACATAAATGGACTGCAATAACTCATTCAAGTCTTTTTTTCTTCCGTAGCAGAGTAAAAAAGCGAGTCAGATGATTTTTTCAGACAAGGGCTTTTATATCTTTTAAGCACAAAACCACACTGGAGCCAAATCCTCAAATGAAATACTCTGTACTTAACTGCAAAACCAATAAGCTGATAAATTAATACTTTTCAATATGATCTCAATTTCCTCTTTCTCTTTTCATGCATAAAGCACATCAGATTTGAGAATGCTAACAGCCTAAATAAATGTGAAACTTTACTCTGATGTCCATTATTAAGATATTGTCCAGGCCCCAAACGATTGGCACAGCACATCTACATCCTCTACTTTACTCCTCTTCTTTGTATTCGTCTTATTCTATTCTTACTTTATATCTGCACTGTCCATCTTATAACAGAGAATTCAGAATTCCCTGGCTACTTTTGTTTTATTCACTTTACTTTGTGTCTATTCATATCCATTGATGTTCACATTTATTAGAAAGTTTTATCTGTGCAAACAGTATACTCTACAGTTAAAATAGTTTTTTAACAAACGTTTCTGTGTGTTGATGATGAACCAAACCTAATTTTCTGGGTCACTGAGGGTTGTCTTTGTTGTAAGAGCACTAATCACATGCTGGATGTTAGACTGACTTGTGTGTTTCAGTGCGGTTGCATTTGAAGGAATTGTTTTGCACGTAGTACATTACGACTAAGTATTCTGGACATTCCCATGATCTTTTCTCAGTGTTTAAAATTTGGCCAGTACAGAGGCAGTGGCACATAATGAGGCATATTAGAATATTTAAAAGGCAGGGCAAATCAAAGGGCTTTGCCACCTCTGGGGGAGGGTAATTAAGTTAGCTGACTGTATTCTGAAGCTCTGTTGGACTGGGAGACAAAGCCGCGCTAATCATGCCACTATAATTTATACTAAACTACTTTCTGTTCCTTTGGTCATGCCACGGGCATTGTTGAAACCCTAACAATAGTATTATTCACAACTCCTCTTGTGTCTTACAATTACACTGGTTCAATACATGTTAAATATGCCATCTAATTAGATGAGAATAATAACGATCATGGATTCAGTTCTGAGACTGTAATCAGCTATTTGGAGAGCCAGTGGGGATTCACTGTTCACTATTGTGCAATAATTAAGCTTCTTTTCTTCTTTGCTGACTCAAATTTATAAATCCATTTGTCATGTCCTAGGTGTTCTATGGTATATGTAAAG
>NW_024042726.1:0-25799 GCF_014851395.1 Micropterus salmoides | reverse complement strand
AATAGATACTCTGAAATCATTGTGTCATTCTTGACAGGCAAAATCCTGATGGATCAGATTATTCCTGTCTTATCTTTGAAAGATGGAGATAAAGAAATTTGACTTCAAGGACATTATTACTATGATAGGGGCCTAAAAAAATACTATTCTCCTATACCATGGCATGGTTCTTTCTTATCGGCATTATTCTACAATTGAGGCTTATCATTGTGCATTTTATTTGTACTTGCTGATGAAATGAGTGATGATCTGAAAACATATGGTCCATGGTTACATTTATTGCAGCATCACAATCCTACCTTTTGACGAAATACTAACTAACTCCCAGCTTGTTGCACTTCTCTTTCCATTATTGCACTATGTGTGCTGTGCAGCGAATGAAAATACTGAGTGAACAGGCTATTTCAAAGTCAAGAGAGTAGCAACATGATGATTTCCACCACCATAAAGATAGCGGAGAAACTCCATGGAACATTACAAACACTTCATTCCCTTATAACAGACACACATAGACAGACAGCCTTACATTGAAGCATGAATCATTAATCCTGTGAAGATGGCAACAGTGCACATGCTAACACTTTAGCAGGGATACTGAAATTGATATTAGGATTCATGGCCAAGGAATTGCAGTTGGGCTGTTGGTGAGGTAGCGAGTCCTTTCAATCTTGTGGTGTGATTTATGTTGACCATTTGTCATTATTAGTAGATCCTTATGTCATGTTTAAATCATGTCCAGCTGTTATGTTTGTGAATCTTTCTCCTCTCCTTGGTTGTGAGGCGGCCTGAACTTTCACTTGAGGCTCGAGCGTTTTACAAACAGAGCTATCTTGTCAATATCATGTCCATGGTGACTTATTACAAGGCAGTTGAACAATGCATACTGTACAGTACTGCCGGGGCCTACAAATAGAGTTGGAGCTTAAAGCAGCAGACTGAATAAAGATGATAAAAACAAAGAGCACATTGAGAGTCTGGGACAGTGGATGTTTGTGCTGCAGAATTGAAAAGAAGCTTTCCATCAGGCCTTGTTTGGACTTGCAATATTTAACCGGGAGCCTGCAATGAATGAATACATTAAGAGCTGAGGTGTGCTCTGTGTGATGATATACATTATCTAGAATGAGTCATTCACTGTCCAGACAGCTTGAGCAAGTTTACCAGTCAGAGCTGGAGCAGGAGTCAGAGCAGAAACAGGGCTGGGGAGATGCCCGAGCCGGGATGGGGACCTGCTGTTGCAGTTGCTTGCCCCTTGGCCAGGGGACTGACTTGGCTGATCATGAAACAGAGGTGGTTGCTGGGCTGGAACCCTCCAGTTTGGAGAAGGAAGAGAAGCAGATTGAGACAAGGTAACACTGGTTTAATGCTGTAATCACTGTGAAATTTTGTCTTCAGCTTTGTGTAAAAGAAATACCTGTTTTTATACATACTACGATCTGGATATCTGTAACATGCTATGGTAATGTACAGGCAAAGTAAATGGAACTGGCATGCAATAAACAGCTGACAAAAATCAAATTATATACATATAAAACGTTTCTCTTTGTCATCTATCATTCTTTTCATGTTGTTAAAGAGGGAAGCTCTAGTCTGCACCTGAGTAATTTCACCTGCCGGTCTGGAGGAAAGAAAGAGTTTGTATACCCTCCCTCTGATTAAATTCAGATGACAATTCTTTCTGCCGCATTCTGTCAGAGGCTGAGTGTGACGGGAGCCACTGCAGAGGGAAGCAGGTCCCACACTGTTCTCATCTCACCACACGGGTGAGAAGAGAGGTGATTACTTAGCAGCCACAAAGGTGGGAGATGGATGTTGTATAAAAAAAGTCTTTCTAGAGAGCGTATCTGAGACTTAGCTTTTTTGTTGAAGTTTCCATTTTTATTTTTTCCATGTGATTCCAGTGTTTGGTTAAAAATTGCTGAACAATAAAATAGGTAATTTAAACGTGAGAAACTCACATCACCAATAGAAAATCAAGTACACGGTAGTGTAACGGCATTGATTTTCTGCAAGCATAGTACATTTGCATTTAGATAAAAAAAACAGTTTGGTTCAGTGAATCTGGTAAAAGTTAAAATTCTGCTTTCACTAGAGATATTGTCTATAGGTTTATTAATATAACTCAATGCTGCAATCTTCTCTGCTTTATTTTTCAGGTCATTATATTGGTAGTATGTTTTGATTTAATTTCACCACTTTCTTCAGTGTTGATTCCACCTTTAATAGGCAGCTGTTTTCAGCAAACAAGCTCTGATAAACCCACTGTACACCACCTGCCCAGCACCAAAAGGCAGACAGAGAAAGTTAGCGACTAACTGGTAAACATAGTGGCGCATTAAGCAGCTAAAGAGAAGAGTATTTTCCTCAGGAGTTTGTAAGGACCAAAATAGCTACAGAGAGTGAATATTGGACTTGGTGGCCAGAAGCACGACTCCAAGGTGGCCAACAACTTCTTCTCTGTAGTCACAACTTTTTTTCTAAGTAGCACCTTGAAGATCTGTACAGATCTACTTAATCTGACATTTATTGACTGATCATAGGATTTGTAGCAATGAAGGTTCTTTGTAGTGTCTTATTCTATATTCCTAAAGGTACAGTATATTGAATAACCTATATCTGAATAACCTAACCCTTCAATAAGCTTATGTTTCTCATTGTGGATTACTTGACTAAATATTGCTGTTCTCATTACTGAAATATTGAGCCTGAAAAGATAAATGAAAAGGCCCATCTGGCCAATGCAGAGAGCAGATCTGGCGGTTAGGGCAATTTCATTCACTGCAGCATTTATTGAACACATTGACCACACATCTGTGCAAGTTCTCACAAACCAATCCAATTTATTTTGCTTTTGGTGCAGAGATGCAAGGCTAATACGTTATTCATTTGCTGATTGATTCTCCCTTTTACTATTCTTTCATTTACTATGAGATCAGTCTTCACCTCCAACCATCCGTTGTCTCTAATCTGTGCAGCAAAGATGTAGTGTTAGTTATGTTTGGAAGTTTTCAAATCACTGTAACAACTGCCCTTCTCTGTCAGTGCATCCTTGAGACCAGATGGAGCATGTGCATGAACAGTCCCTCCCAAAAGTATTGGAACGGTAAGGCAAATTCCTTTGTTCTTTTTGTTCACTGAAGACATTTGGGTTTAGGATCAAAAGATGAGCATGAGACAAGAGTTCAGAATTTCAGCTTTCATTTCCTGGTATTCACATCTACAGGGGTTGGACAATGAAACTGAAACACCTGGTTTTAGACCACATAATTTATTAGTATGGTGTAGGGCCTCCTTTTGCGGCCAATACAGCGTCAATTCGTCTTGGGAATGACATATACAAGTCCTGCACAGTGGTCAGAGGGATTTTAAGCCATTCTTCTTGCAGGATAGTGGCCAGGTCACGACGTGATGCTGGTGGAGGAAAATGTTTCCTGACTCGCTCCTCCAAAACACCCCAAAGTGGCTCAATAATATTTAGATCTGGTGACTGTGCAGGCCATGGGAGATGTTCAACTTCACTTTCATGTTCATCAAACCAATCTTTCACCAGTCTTGCTGTGTGTATTGGTGCATTGTCATCCTGATACACGGCACCTCCTTCAGGATACAATGTTTGAACCATTGGATGCACATGGTCCTCCAGAATGGTTCGGTAGTCCTTGGCAGTGACGCGCCCATCTAGCACAAGTATGGGGCCAAGGGAATGCCATGATATGGCAGCCCAAACCATCACTGATCCACCCCCATGCTTCACTCTGGGCATGCAACAGTCTGGGTGGTACGCTTCTTTGGGGCTTCTCCACACCGTAACTCTCCCGGATGTGGGGAAAACAGTGAAGGCGGACTCTTCAGAGAACAATACATGTTTCACATTGTCCACATCCCAAGATTTGCGCTCCTTGCACCATTGAAACCGACGTTTGGCATTGGCACGAGTGACCAAAGGTTTGGCTATAGCAGCCCGGCCGTGTATATTGACCCTGTGGAGCTCCCGATGGACAGTTTTGGTGGAGAGTTGAGGTGCACATTTAATTCTGCCGTGATTTGGGCAGCCGTGGTTTTATGTTTTTTGGATACAATCCGGGTTAGCACCCGAACATCCCTTTCAGACAGCTTCCTCTTGCGTCCACAGTTAATCCTGTTGGATGTGGTTCGTCCTTCTTGGTGGTATGCTGACATTACCCTGGATACCGTGGCTCTTGATACATCACAAAGACTTGCTGTCTTGGTCACAGATGCGCCAGCAAGACGTGCACCAACAATTTGTCCTCTTTTGAACTCTGGTATGTCACCCATAATGTTGTGTGCATTGCAATATTTTGAGCAAAACTGTGCTCTTACCCTGCTAATTGGACCTTCACAGTCTGCTCTTATTGGTTCAATGTGCAATTAATGGAGATTGGCCACCAGGCTGGTCCAATTTAGCCATGAAACCTCCCACACTAAAATGAGAGGCATCTCAGTTTCATTGTCCAACCCCTGTAGATGTGTTAAACAACTCAGGACATACCACCCTTTGTTTGAACCCACCCATTTTTCAAGTGAGCAAAACTATTGGAACATGTGGCTGACAGATGTTTGTTGTTGCCCAGGTGTTGCCTTTTAGGTTGATTGTTCAAACATTAAATAGCTAGACTAGTCTAAGTTTTCATCCTTGGTTCAAAGCTATAAAGACTGAATTTCCTGTTAAAGAGGATAAACCAACATGAATACCAGAGAACTGTCTATGGGAGAAAAGCAAGCCATTGTCAAGCTGAGAAAAGAAGGAAAATCAACCAGAGCCATTGGACAAACATTGGACATAGCAAGCACAACAATTTGGAATGTCCAAAAAAAGAAAGACACTACTGGTGTACTGAGCAACAGACGTCGAACAGGTCGGCCAAGGGAAACAACAGTAGTTTATGATGGAAATATCGTGAGAGCTGTGAAGAAAACCCCCAAAACATCAGTAAGTGACATCACCAACGACCTCCACATTGCAGGGGTGAAGGTATCACAATCCAGAAGAAGACTCATTTGCAAAGAAGTACAGAGATGAGCCGCAAAAGTTCTTGAACACAATGGACTGATGAGACCAAGATTAATCTCTACCAAAGTGATGGAAAGGCCAAAGTGTGAAGAAAGAAAGGAACTGCTTATGATCCGAAGCATACAAGCTCATCTGTGAAGCATGGTGGAGGTAATGTCATGGCTTGGGCGTGCATGGCTGCTTCTGGAACAGGCTCATTAATATTTATTGATGATGTAACTGATGATGGTAGCAGCAGAATGAATTCAGAAATGATCAGAACCATTTTTGTCTGCCAATTTACGGAGAAATGCATTGAAACTAATCGGGAGGAAGTTTATCATGCAGCAGGACAATGACCCAAAGCACACTGCCACCAAAACAAAGGACTTCATCAGGGGAAAAAAGAAGGTTTTAGACTGGCCAAGTCAATCACCTGACCTTAACCCAATAGAGCATGCTTTTCACCTCAAGAGGAGACTGAAGGGTGAAATGCCCCAAAATAAACAAGAACTGAAAGAAGCTGCGGTAAAAGCCTGGAATAGTCTGCTGGGTCGCAGGCTTGAGGCAGTTATTGCAAGCAAGGGTTATGCCACCAAATATTAAATGTTATTACTTTTTTCCATTACTTTTGCTCACCTAAGAATGCTGTGGTCAAACACAAACGGTGATGTGTCCTAAGTTGTTTTAACACATCTAGATGTGAATACCAGGAAATAAAAACTGAAATTCTGAACTCTCGTCTCCTACTCATCTTTTGATCTTCAACCCAAAAGTCTTCAGTGAACAACAAAAACAAAGGAATTTGCCTTACCGATCCAATACTTTTGGAGGGGACTGTATGTTGAAGTGCTGTTCTGTGGGTAGCCACTAGATACTGATGTTGAGTCTTTGTCTCTTTGAAAGTTTGATGCAATATTACATTTGTTTCAGTCTTATTGTCGTTATCAAGACATGTAATGCATGAAATAAGACTTTCTTATTATGCAGGATTTTAACTTAACTGAGTTTAACTCAGGCTTGAGTTAAAGATGTCTTACCTTCCAATCATACAATGATTAATTAATCATTTCTCAGTCATATTGCCCTTTTCCTGTATTTGACTAAAATGTTGTATCAGTTCTATATTAAATCCTCAACGATATTTCCTGTCCCACTGTGTAATTTTAGCCTTAATCAACTTAACACCTCTGGTATATTTAAAAAGCCTTTTTTTCTGGGTTTGTGGGTTTCTGATTTGCTAACACAACAGGCTGGGATTGATACAGTGCTGTTATAGCATAATTTTGCTATACAACAGACAGGAGGACAACAGTGGAAGTAAGTGATAGAGTGAGGTATGAATGTTGACCCTGGCCAATGTTTTTTTTTTTTCTGTCTGTATTGACCTAAACCACCCTCATCCAGCCCTCTGCTCTTATCTGTGTGTCTGTCTGTGGATTATTGAACCAGCACTGCAGCAGCCTGAGCCAGCCACTCAGCTATTAGTCTGCCCTACCATACTCTATCCCTCTCCCTCTGGCTGACTGGGATCTGATCTAGGGGACTCGGGGTGAAAAGGAAGGCTCTGGTTGCAGTCAGAGACCAAGGTCAGCACGTTACATTGACTGGACAACACAGTGAGGTGAATACTGCTCATCTGTGGTCACCAGGAAGAGTGGTGGCTTTGGAGTTTCTTAGCAGGTCGGGCCCTTCCCCTTTCCTCCTTCTTCATCTTCTGTATAGTGACTGAACAATTGAATGTTATCATTTTATTCCTCCCTGGAGAGGCTAAGTAGAGCTACATACTGTAAGTGCTGGCAGTGTTACTGAGTGATCGAGAGTAAAGAGAGAGGGCTGAAACAGCAGTTATACTCTGACACCGCTCTTTGTGCCCTGTCTAGCACACCCACCTAGCACAGTGCACACATTAAAACAGGCTCAGTTACCACACGTTACAAGAACAAAAAGGGACTCCTTATTAGTTGTCTTCAGGATCAGGACAGATTTGGACATATGAGACTTTAAAACTGGACTACTTTGCACCTCTAATCACCAACTGGTGAGTATGTATGTAGCAACATATATTATTGAGAGGACTCTGTAGCTATCAGAGACACACTGGGATTATGATGAAGCTAAAGCTGAAGGCTATCCAGTTCAGTTTCATCTCTTAAAAACTATTAAAAAATCTGTTCTATTTTTTTTCTTACATCACTTTGTTCTTTGTAAACATATTTTTTTTGGCATTTCTGCTTTATTTGATTGTGATAGTAGAGAGAGACAGTAAAGACAGGGAAGAGAGAGGGGATGACATGCAGCAAAGGCCCCGGCCGGATTCAAACCTAGACTGCTGCAGTAAGGCCTCAGCCTTGATTTGTGGAACACACTCTACCAGGTGAGCTACTGGGCGCCCCTCTCTTTTTTAAATACTGTTCATTATGTGTGTTCGCACTTTTATTATTAGTATTAAAACGTTTCATTGCTTTGTGATCCTAAAATATAAAGCACATTTCTATATTTAAGTCACTATCCATTGAGATTACTTGTCCATGTCAGTAGTAGCCATACAGTTTATTGAGGGTCATTGTATTGGCTGTGGGCAGTGGTAGCGGTATCACATTATTAAACTACTCTGTTGCAAGTAAAAGTCCTGCATTCAATGTCTTATGTAAGTAAAATTAGGCAAGTGTTAACAGAAACATGTATTTGAAATTAAATGAAAATAAATAAAAAACATATCAAAAGTCAAAGTACTCGTTGTGCTGCAGAGTGATCGTCTCAGAACAGAAGTACTCTCATCTCGCTCGCTTTTTTGACATACTGCGTAACAGATGACGTGACGTTAGGTCCGCGTAGCAGGTCTTTGCAGATAAGGTCAACTTTTATGAACTGTAAAATGCTCACTATAATATGCAAAAAGTTAGGAACCGATAAGCAGGATCGAAATGCATGTGTCTTAACAAAACAACGATTCTTGGAAATTGGTAACAGTTCCAACCAGTTCTTGATACCCTACTGTAGAGAGATATGCACAATTCAAATAATCATTGGTGGTGGTTAGACCCGGAGGTCTACTAGGGTGGTATCATATCCACAGGGTTGAAGAGGTATTTACTTGCAGTGCGAGTGCCTTCGACTCCTGGGGTATGCTAATGAGATGTGAAGGGGGATAGATGGATGAGAAAGAGCAGCAGAGGATGAAACTCAGGGGATAAGGGCAACATCAGCTGGATGCATTACCTGCTTTCCTTTGTGTGTGTGTGTGAGTGTGTGTGGGAAGAGGGTGGGTTAATGTGAGACTTGACTCAGCTGGTGCAGAAATCATTTTTCACCCCCCCATGATCCTAGCATAGTCATCAGTCAGCTGTTAGGTCAGAGCCCAGTGTCTCACACTTTCCACTCATCATCTGATCAGCATTTCCTGTTTAACTTGCTTACAGTCATCCTGCATAGTAAAATGATATAAAAGTAAGCAATTTTTTGGTGCAATTTTGTTGTCTTTGGACGCTGTTGTCCCAGAAAGCAGTGTGTAGTGGAAACATAAAATTTGTTGTTGCAAATCACTTCCTCATCCCTTTCTCTTTTTTTCCTTACTCACTACCATAATTCCGCCTTTGCGCTCCTCATTCCCACCTAGCCTCTTGCTCACTCTGCATGCTGTATATTGCCTGCATTACTGCAGAGGGAATGGAGCAGAGAGGGCGTCCAGTTTAGGCAAGTGCTCTGACGGCAAAGCTCTGCTGAGGACCGCATACATTAGAAGAGGGCAGGGGAGAGGTGAGGTGAAAAACAGTACCACCACAGGGAGGGAATGTGAGAGAAGAGAATTTGATATATATATGGGTTATGGCTAATGCATGGTACCTGTAGTTTTTCTAGGTGCTCTGGGGCCTCTTACATGATGTACCCGTGAGGTTGGCTGGTTTTAATAATACCCATCACAAGCCTAATGCTCTCGGAGACAGGGGACAGTTCAGTGATTGCATGTATTTTTAGCTCCACCTCAGCAGCCCAACACAGCCGTAGCGGGAAAGACGATGTTTTGAATGAATGAATCGACGCCTCGGTGCACAGCAGAGGACGTCAGCAGTAGCAGCACTACCAGCTGAGAGGAGTACACACACACACAGGCACCACTGAGAAGAGCAGCGCACAGCACAGCGAATCACAGATCTGCAGCTAACATGTTGGGCCAACCAGGACAGTCAACCTTACACGTCCCTTACAAGAGGCAGCCAGGGAATCATGCGACTCACAGGTGTGTATCCCAGCCCCTCTCCCAACGCATATGTGGGATTGTGTTGCTACGTAGCTACTCAGGAGTTTGTCTGCTAAGGCTTTTCAGCAGCTGCAGGAGATAAAGTGCTTCAGATATCATGTTGTTAAGTGTTTGTATGTGCAGGCAGGAGAATTTACATGTATGCTGAGAAGTGTCTATCGTCCGTTGTGTTGGCATAGAAGGCAGCTGGCTTTTTTGCTTTTACAAACCTTTGAATTGCCTTTGGGGAGTGCAAATATATCATGTGTAATGATATATGTAATGTCTAATGGAGCAGCCTATACAGGAATAAGGACACAGAGAGGAAGAAAGAGAGAGAGATGCTCACTGCAATGCCTCATGATCACAGGTCACTGACTGCTGTGTTGATGTCAGCAGAACTGTGATAACTCAGGCTGATTATGATACTGTTCTATGTACATGGTTAATGTGGGATGCTTCCATATGTTAGACTGTAGTGGAGGTTTGATGCAGTCCTCCCCACCTTTCCGTATGCCAGAGATACACTCCTCAAAGGAATGCACTTGTTTACATGAGTTTTCTTTTCAATGATTGGCACAGCTGCTGTTAGTGCCCAGACACACACAGGCAGACACACAGAGATATTGTGTATATAGACTCACACATACAGTGTCACATCCACTGCATATATTACACTTTACCATGCACTTGTGGACTATTTAGTTTTCTTTTTGCTGAAGTTGTATGTTGTTTGCACTCAAGTAACACCACCATGAGCTCTCTAGCAGTGTTATGTTAGCATAGACATTTCACCCATCAGCATCAGAGTGAACTGAACATGTATGCTTGCTGGTCTCCTATACATTATCATGGAATTAAATCCAGGGATTCACCAATACACCTATGGTCATATTTACAGGTATATAAACCTACAGTTTAACAGCTAAGCAATTCTTTGGTTCATTCTGTCATTCTTAATTAGGATGTGACATGGAAACCATTCATAGACCCATGCAAAAAATTTCAAGCTTATTATCATTCTGTCAGGGTCTCGATGTCAGCCGCAGCAATAAGGTTACTTAGCCTATTTATCATTCCTGCATGTGCTCCCTCATCGGTCAGCCCTCCTGCTGTGCTCTCAGCCACAGGCAGTAAGGCTGCAAAATTTTAATACAAGCAGCATAGAAGCTGGTTGACTGTTTGGGTCAGCTTTGAATCGATATTATTTTCATGTCAGGATATATACAGTAGCTACATATATAACCTAGCTCATTTTCAACTAACTTTAAAGACTGGGTTTGTCCAGTCTTGCGTGGTGGTCTGTAAATAGATTATCTAATGGTTGAGTTTAGCTTGGTGTGGTTCTACTCAGGGTGCTGGCCAACAACTGATTTGGTGTTTCCAGTCATTTTGAGTACAGCCCGCTCACACCCAGCCCAGCTCATCCTTTCCATTTCATCTCTCGACCGCAGGGTGAAAAGTAGCCGAAAGACACAGTGCTTCACTTAAATGTTTAGCTGATATCAAGGTCATATCTTTGTGCCGCTTTAAATGGCAGGGCCACTTCAGTCTGAAAAATTACACACCTAAAATTAGTGCAGGGGATGGAATACCCATGGAGGGGAGACAGTATCAGAGGAAGGAGATCTCTCCTTAACCACAAACATTGTGCACATTTCCAGGGAGACATAATACTTCTAAGAATAGACATAGTGATGATACCTAACAGAAGGTTGAGGTATTTGAAAAGGTAGTACATTCTCTGTAAATTAAGACTGTGACCTTTTAAATTCCCCAGACTGTGATTTAGATCAGCTTCTGTGACTGGGATAGAAATTCTAGGTAAGGGACTGTTCTGGTAAAATTATGCTGGCCAGTTAAGAGTTTTAGAGCTGTGCACCAGATGTGGCCTACCTTCCTCCACTGATGCCTGACTTAATAAGCCTCCCAAGTCTCTACAAGCTCCCCCCACACTCTCAGGATACAGAGATCTAAAAATAGCCCCTAAATTCAGTTACCCTCTGCCAGTCATGTGGAACCTCATCTAATTAATTTAATCCATCTGTTTAATTTGCGTGATAAAATGATAATGCGATAGCCTGCTTGCTTTAGCAACCATGAGGGACAGATGGGAGTGCGCTTTAAATTATTAGAGCTGTTTTTATCATATATTTTATATTCTAACAATGTGTATTGTGTTAAAATAAGGTGATCAGGTATTTTATATCACTTCTGTATTGGAAAAAATGGTATTCATGTGTTCTGCCTGAGTAGGGGAATACCAGTGATTAAATAGACAATTTAGAGGAAACAGACTGTGAGAGAAACCTGCGGTGCTTTGATAACTTTCTGTACAAAAAAAACGTGGAGCCCTCTATACTGCTACTATACGTCATAATATAACAAGACAATGACATTAAACAAATCAGTTTGCATCCTACTATAGATAAGCATTTGTGTTTTTTGGGCCACTGGGGCCGCCACATGTGGTGCCTGCGTATTATTCATTGCCACTGAGCATTGCAGTCATGGAGTAGCTGTGTTGCCTTAACCCTGTGTATCACTGTAACAAAGCTCCCCAGTGGGAGTGTGTTCAGTGGCTGCCTTTGCACTGTGGTGTGTGTCTGCTCAGATTCTGTAATGAGAACTGCAGGAGAGAGGTCCAAGCTTGGAGCCAGACCGGACACAGTTAGCTCCAAGCAGAGAACAGACATCACACACACACACACACACACAAAAAGAGCTGATTCAGGCTGTTTGTCCTGCAAAGAAGGGATTATGAGTGGAAGAGAAGGTAGTTGCCAATCTTGATGAGAAGTCAAAAACATCTTTGTTTTCCTCAGCTGATAACATATTAAAGATGTGATAGACACTGTACACACTGAAGCAAACACTGTTGCAAAGACAGGCCTGATGCAGTAAAATGTGCTGCGTTAAGCTTTCACACCCTCAGGGCCAACATTCTCTGCAGCAAAATTTACCAGACTAATCAAATTTCTCTCATCCTGTAGCTGTTGTATTTTGCTTAAATGTGATGACTTTATCGTTTACCACTGTAGCAAATCCTAAAGAATAATGTAATGTAATCAAGGGTCTGAACAATAGATTTGTCTCTTAGTACGCTTTACAGCTCATTTTACAGCAGTTGGATAATTTGATACATTCCTCAACTGTCATCTTGCTAACAAAAGCTCCCCAATGTTAAAACAAATCTTTGATTTTTTTGTGCGTGTGCCCTTTATATGTGTGTGGCGGATGAGGGTTGGGGGTAGGAGGATGGTATTTAGTGGTGGGATGCCATAATAATGCCTCTGACATGATTGTGTAAAGGATTTAGACATGTTTCACAGCATGAGGGATAGCTGAATCCGATTGTTGGAGGATCCAGTGGCACTTCCTCTGCCCCTGTGCTTTTGGACAAAAGCACTGTCACGTGACATGGCTTTCATGCAATTGTATTGGAAAACAGGGATTACCCTGATTCAGATAATGTAATCCTTAAGGATATAATAAAATTCAAATATGCCTGTTTTTCTACATTACAAGAAGAATATGGTAAAAGAGATGACAGCATGAAAACATGGTATCTTAACATACTTTCAGGACTTGGGATGGACGTTTCCTATTTGTTATTATATAAATGTATTATATAATGATATAATTTCATTATATTTAAAGAAGAGGTAGATGACAACAGTTGTATTTGATCTTATTAAGTATAGTTACCCCGACATCCAGCTCTTACAGAGGTGTTTTCCCAAGAGATCTGTGGGCCGGCTCCCATTAGACAATTTACTTGCAACTTTGCAACTCACACCTTCCTGTGCCATTCTACTCACAAATGTCATCAAAGCTATCTACCTAGCTACCTACACACACTAGTCACTTACTTAGTTAGTGACTAGCTAGTTGTATGGTTTCTTGTTCAAGCATTCAGAGTAGCCATCTCAACAATTCTCTGCATTTTTTTTGCCATGCTTGTCTGTTAGAATTTTTTTTGTGATGTTTGATTTATTTTTGATGTTGCAGGATTATGGGGATCAGAGATCAGATAGATAATCTGAACATGGACATATGCAATTTGTGCCTGTGGTTGTGTGTGTGTGTGTGTGTGTGTGTGTGTGTGCTCAGGGCTCAGGGGAATGTGTATGACAGATTGCCTAACTTTGGCTGAATCAAGACATGCGGCAGATCTTTCATTTGGTACTGTAAAACCTCAGGGAGCAGGCAGCTCTTTTGACAAGGAAAAATGCTTGGAGTTAGTCTTGCAAATGATAACTGCTGCTGCATGGGACTTGCATTGACAACCTGCAGGTAGGCTATCATTGTTTTGATAGACTTTACATTCTATGTTGTCCTGTTACATACATATGTACATACTGTTGTATGTGTTTTCGATTGATAGGGAATCAATTGGGAAGGTGCACATGGCTACCTTATGTATTGATGCATAATCATAGTCAGCCCCGAGCCTCAAAGCGCTTTGGAGGCTCATTTGTGCCATCAGCCATCAGGCTTCACAGCACCAAACTGACAGATTTGTGCCTGATTATATCTGAGACATTTATCTGGTTGTAAATGTTTGTAAATAATTATTATTGATTGTACAGTGTAAATAGAGTGTTGATAGTTCTAAAAAACTGCATCTGTTCTTTTATATCCCTTTGTGCTGCTGTGTTGACCAAAATTTTCCCCACGGGGGATTAATAAAGTTATATCTTATCTTATCTTATCTAGTGAAAAATACTTACTCACAGATGTAAGCCATTCTGCTGCACAATGCTGATACCTTGAAGTGAGGGCCCTTGTCTCGGTCTGCTCTTTTATTAAATGGCCTTATGAATAGTGACTAGAAGGATTATTGTCTTTGATCAGAAAACAAAAGCTGACCATATGTTTCTTGACTTTTGTTTTGTAACTCTGGATTCTGGACGTTTTTACTTTTCTAATGAGCGCTGATTTTTTGTGTTATTCTGAAGCACAACAAAATCTGGCAAAATATTGGCTTGATCTTTGGTTTTCCAGTTGATGGACAGTCTTGCTGTGTTATAGTGCTTTGCTATTCTTGAATGCTGTGTTTTTTGATGGATGGTAGATTAGATGGAAATATGGGGTGTGTACAGGATGTCTAAGACCTGGGAGGAATTAAGTCTTTCTGTTGCTATTATGTCTATCTGTTTTGGTTCATAAGTTACTCAGATGTGAGCTATATAATATATATGTGTATAAGGACAATGAGGCTGAGAAGGAGTGGGGGACCCAACATCTCTTTATCTTGTCTGATTCTTTCTTGGTTATTGTTCAGAACTTCAAGCTCTCTGATATTCCTATGCTGACAGTGTGATGATCATTTTGCTGGTTAAGCCTCCTACACATGGGTGGAGCTCCCTGAAGGGATTCAAGGGTGAGTCGGTCAAATTCAAACGAATTACTACTTAAGTCTCTGTCTTGGGGATGTAATAAAAGTTTAATGAGTTACCACCATTTCACACTATGAGGTGGTCTTCATTGGTTAAGTTTTATTAAAAATAGAACAGACTGGTTTTCGTTATTGGTGGTTTGGTTGCCTTGTTATCTGTCATTATTTTACATTAAGATTGCACTTATTCACTACTACAGTGCTTTAAGATTTTGCTGTGCTCTGTTGTTACTGTACAGTAAGGTCTCTTGATGGTTTTGTTTTGTTTAGCTACAGATGACAGCAGTGTCAACAAGGCTTGCAACACAACATTCCCACTGGTCTGTCTTGCTTGGAGCTTGCAATTTCCAAGCCCTCCGCCTATCTCCTTCCTGATTTTCAGCTTTAACATTCCCCGCACTTCACATCCTCTTCTGTCCTACATTGCACAGATGAGTGATTAGCTATGTTTGGCTTTGAAATCTGGGTTGGACTTTGCTGCTGAGATACAGCATGCAGCACTCAAGCAGATGCTCCAGTTCAGTAACCACATGCAAAAGTGTCCAGTCTCAGGTTGTGAAAGAAAAAAATATGTTTAGATATAATAAAATATATATAATTATATTTGTTTTAATGATTTTGAGTAAATTTGAAAGGGTAATGAGCAGTCTCAGACCTTAGTAGACTAGACCGGAACATAATTACATGGATTTGATTACATTAATTCTATTTAGCGACCATTGCTGATCATCCAGCCAGCTTTGATTGTTGGCAGTTGCTCTCCATGCTTCATTCTCATCAGGTTCCCTCAGTATGTGTCCCTATTTGAGAGACTGAGTCAGTCGAGATCTCCTTCATCAGGACTGGCAACCTTTTACCTGACCTGGAATCATATGCTTGGACCCAGATCTCAATCTGCTTTCCCAGCCGACTAGCTTGCCTCTCAGAAAGCAACAGCTTGCTTGCTGATTCTTGTCTGCTGCAAAGGTCAGATAGTAGAGCTGGGCTAGAACCTTCTGTTCAGTGGTGGTGTGTCCTGATAAGTCATATGCTATCAGCTAAGCATATTTGCTGACAAAGTGCTACTACAGTAAATATTCTTGACAACTGATGAGAAACGCGTGCTTTAGGTGTGCTAAGTGTGTGAAATGTTCCCATTTTTGCAGAAGACAAAGACGAAGATTTCAAATAAGAAACCGCATACTCCCACAGCATACAGTAATTCCAGTTTGCGTGCTTTTTTTCAGCAGACTAAAACTATCGGTGAATCCTGTGCTGCTTTGCTACAGCACAGTTACAATGCTCATGCTTTGCTCTGGCAATGTGTAGTAGCAGTAGCAGTACTGTAGCCTAACAGATCCTGTTTGGACAGTAACAAAGGACATGCAACTGTTATTGTTCTGCTAAGTGCTGATACGTTGTTTTCACTTTGCGGTGATGATCAAACTATGCTTCATCTTTCATGGTCAAATTCCATAGTGTCAGCCACTTATTTATATCTCCTTCTGACCTATAGTGGTTGAAAGCCATGCATAGCACCCATGGAGCCTCTGGAGAATGGAGACAAGTTCTTTAGCTCATCTGAGACCTTTGATCATAAAGCTTGACTCTCTGAGGCAGAGGTGTGTCTGTATGTTTGTGTGTGTGTGTGTGTGTGTGCGTGTCAGTGAATGGAAAAATGCCTTTGAACCTCCCCTGCTGATCGGATGATCACAGCGGGGTAAGGACTGTGGAGAGAGAAGAGAAATTGGCTATTGAAGATTTGATTTGTTTTCGTTTGTCAGCTTATCACTTTTTCAGATGGTCTGTTTATAAGAAATGTGCTGTCATTAGATGATAACATCCATGTACAAGGGCTACAATTGACAGAATCCCCCGATGTCCCTGATGTGCCTTGCAGACTGTCCGTCATCTCAGTTAACACAGGTATGTGATGCTTTTGCTGATTGTTAGCTTTTGTCACGGTAAGAATTAATTTGCTTTGGGAAATCTTCTTTCCTTGTCACTAAGATTTTTATGTAATACATCAGTTTATATCATATTAATTCCAAATGCAGCGCTGCATTACAGACTAGAACAGAGAATAAAGAGTATCCCACTCACCCTTACTTAGAACTTTTAGATTTGCCCTTTGTCAGGTTTGTAAACATCCACCATGGATGTTGGCACAGTGGATAAGACACATGCCTTTGGTGTGGGAGACCCAGGTTTGATTCCCATTGTGACATATCCACCAGTTTCCCTGAGCACTGGAGCACTTGCTCCAGAGCCATAGGGTCACAAACTTTGCTTTCTATTGAGTTTTATGATCTTATTTCTCTTTGACCAGAAACAGTAAGTTGTTCAAAAGTTGCTTTATTTAAACATTAAATAAAGCACTGTTAAGTATACCAAACAATTTGTCTACTTCGCATATGCGCTTCCTGAGAAGCTGCCACTAATGGTTGGTTTCTCAAAACTAAACCTATTAATAGGTTGGGTATGCACACTAATAAATAAAAGGACATTTAGTAACGCCTGGGTTGAAAACCAGTGAAGCTGTCCTTTAGAATCATACCTAATTTTAAATTCGATTAAGCGTGCAGCAGTATCAAACAGCTCATAGCCTTTTTTTCCCAGCACGCATTCCTGCAGAACACACTCATACATTGGCACACTTCTGGCTATTCTTGTTAGCACAAATGAAGAGACGAAATAAAGACTCCTGGTTGCTCTTGGTCATCATTATTCAGTGAGTAAGGTGCAAAATAAATCTGTGATATTAAATATTGACCTAAAGCTGCAGGGAACCTTCATTGATTTATTCATTGTGTGATGCTCGCACCAGAAAACTTCCCAACTTTTTTCTTTGTCGCAGCATATCCCTGTTGCTATCGATGTCTAAGATAAGTGCCTTTGGAAGTAATTTATTGTCATGGTCGGAGGCATTATAAAACTCCAATTTATTTGATCACTCTTTATAAATATTTATCAGTCAGCTAAATTTGTGCCAATAGGGCAAAGGAAGTGCTGATGTGCTCACAGTCCTGAAGGTATCCATCTCTCGCTAAGGCAATTTTCTCTCCTGCTGCAGGCAGGTTATAACAAGTTTATAACAGTGCAACCAAGAGCTAACCTTCTTGTGCACATGATATTAATATGGGTTATTGGCTCAGTTTGTCTTTTTTTGCTGCCCCCAGAGAGTTTGGAAAATATAAGTTCCAATTGAAAAGGCATGAAATGAGATGGAACTTAAGAGCAACACCTATTTTTGGCAGAAGATTTTAGTTCCCTGATTAGGATTCAGGATATCAAGATTTTCACCTAGGGTTTCATTTCAGAATTAGTTTCTCTGCATGGAGAGTAGTGTTTCTTGCATCCTAATTCCTTATTATTGGCCCAACACGAGTCTTTCTTGCATTCACTGCAGTGCAATTAGCTGTTGCCTTGCTTATGTTTTTGAAAATCGTGGCCTAAAGGACCATTGTGACAGCAATGAAATGTGCTGTGTCAGAACAGTGTGTGTGTTGAATATTAAGAAGGGGACAACTCTTTCAATTTCTGCCAAACCCTCTGTCTGACAGGGTTACTACAGACACTGGCAAGTCCTTGCACCTGTTTCTGCTCTCCATTGGGCCTGTTTGAGCCTGTCTTTGCCACTCTTTGCCCAATGCTGTTTGAGTGCTTTGCTACTGGCTCCACAAAAGCAGAGCTTAGACTAGCATTTTGCTGTTCCATTGATGCTATTTTAGATGACTGTACATGCAACTGTAGCACATCTGTTCTTTTGTTGTAAGGTTGTAATAACTGTCTCATACTGTCATCTCAGCTTGGAATTTCTGCTGTTGAATACATTGATACATTGAAGATGATGATGATGATAGTAGTGAATGAGTGCAATGAGAGGAAAGGGCCAGCCAGTCAGTGTGAAATGTGTTTGGTCGGCTTCCCTCATTTCCATACTGAGTGACAGTGGAATTTCCCAGTAACTCTGTCTAGATAATTTCTTCACAAATGTCTGGTAAATGAAGCTGAGCGAGGCTGCTGCAGTGCTCTGCTATGAATTTGATAAAGGTCAGTCAACATGTGCAAATCCTGCTGCTGAATGCTTATCTCCTTAATGGCTCCCTGAGTCTAGATACTGTGCACAAACCATTGTTAATAAGGCTTGATTAATTTTGCCTGCTAGGCCTCGGATGCTACAGGGTGTTTCTAGACGCCCATGATAGCTCTCTCTCACCTTATAATGTCCTGTCACACATTCCCACTGCCTGGGCAGGGTTGTCATACACACAGAAATGACATTACAGAGTTCAGTATAGGTTCATGGCACCTCATTTGACCTCTCGTGTTCATATCTGTAGCCCCTCTCTGATTTGTTTTTGTCTTATTTTTTGGATTCTGCTGAAGCATATCATGTGTGTGCACTGATATTAATGTTACAGCTGATTGAACTGGTCTGGAAATAAAGTAAGCAGCCCAGCTGAAATTTTCTCTGGTGATTAGTTACACAACATTGATTTGACTTTTACTTCATTCAGAGCTACAATGTCAAGCCAAATGCAGGCTATTATATGACAGCTATTACACCGCACTGGTACAAGTGTTGACTATGTGTTCAGCTGCACAGGCTCATCTTCAATCAGTGGATGCCTTAATCATCAACTCAACCTTGACCGTAATGTTACTTTTAAATAGGGGTATTGATGTCACATTAATGACAACATATGTAATCTGACAAAAATAAGAAATGTTCTGCCTTTTCTAATATATACTTTTTGCAACTAAGTTTGTTGTAGATAGCTGATTATATATCATATAGTTTGGAGTGTGACCTAGAAATAATTATAGACGTTTCACTGATTACTTAAAATCATTTGATTAATATCAGCACTTAAAAACTTTTGATATCATTATATATTCTTGGCTCTGCATTATTCTTTCTCCCTCTTGAGTTTTCAGACACCACATTGATGCTGTGATGGTTATTAATAAGGCTATATGGAAGGAGACAAGAGGCTCTTCTTGTCCATGTTGACAGCACTGAAAAGAATTGCTTGCCACAAGAGCTCTTGTGTCTGTGCTTCTCTGTGGGTTGGAACTTGTTTAAGTTGTAGTTTATTACGATGTCTGAATCTTTTTAAAATCAAAGATAAGGGTCATTGAATTAAACTGCTTCTAAATTGAAAATGTGTGGGGGCAAACAACTAGGGGCAAAACAGCAAACTCAGATCTCTGCTTTTTTAGCTTCCCTAATCCTTGGTTGTCTATCAGATTCAATATTTACCACAGGCCTACTGTATATTGGTACCGCCTGCTCCTCTGGGCTGCATTCCTCAGGATTAGTTTCAACTCCCTCTTAGCATAGGTCACAGGTCAATGTTACTGTTAAACCAGTGCTTCAAAAAGTAGACACAAACGACCCTGAGGTGCCCTTGAAGGGGCCCAAGAAGTTCTGTTTTACAAGTTGCAGTATATTTCCGGATCCTGGTTTAAATACTCTAGTTGATTGTTGTGGTCATTATTTAAGTAGTTGTAAGGATCCAATACACTGACGACTGCACAGAAGATATTTAACTAAAGCTGATGTGGATGCTGCAGGTGCGTGAGTGTGTGTTTAAGAGACTTCACTGCTCACTGTTTTTTAGGTGAACTTTAAAAGTATACATGGAACACCTAATGTGTATTGTAGAACTATTGTATAGTAACTGAACTGAGTAAAAAGAGCCGTTTGACATTTTTCTAAAGACTGCATTGATGACCAAGGTACAGTATGTCCACAACACTGGCTAACTTCTGTGCTATTTCCTTGTAAGAGATGATGTTTACCCAGTTAAATTCTGGTAAAGAGGGTGTGAGAGGTGGAGAGAGGGAAGTAGAAAATGGAAAAAGAGGAGGATCTGATAAGCAACTGAGGTATTCCCCTGATGGGAGGGAGTTACATCTCTACCATCCGCCCAGCAAGTGTGGGGTGAGACTGTCAGACAGCGCGCTTGAGCAGGAGGAAGCAGAGATAAAGAGCTCCCCTCCTGCTTTTGTCCTGCTGGCTCCACTTCACTCTGCTCTTTGCGGATGCAAGCTGCTACCAGAGACCCTCTCTGCATCTTCCACCTGTGCTGATAATGCCGAGAGGGTTTCCATGACCTGCAGCACTGCAGCGAGTCTAGCAGCTGATTCATGATGATTCACTCTCTCACAGCAGGTGAGACTGTCTCCACTGTGTGCATGTTACACAGAGTATAATAAGTAGCAAAGAGAGATCTGTGCTAGTAGTGGGTACAGTTTTGGGAATTTTCTTTCTTCCCATTGGGATTTTGTTTTCTAAAGGGTGGTGTTAATAGATACAGGAGTTGAGGCTATAAGCGGATGGTGTGTTGCCTGTCTTTGATGTGTGTTTCTATTGGTGTGTGAGAGAGAGAGAGAGAGAGAGAGAGAGAGGGAGTAGAGAGGTGTTCAAACCACAGCCGTGCCCCAGCCGGCCCTGCTGCCAAGACTTAGCCCTTGTGTTGGATAGGGATTACTTTGAGCCTCTTGTTTTGCTGAAAAAAATTGGTATGGCATGCCAGGACTGAACTGTGTACTCCAGTTGTTGCAGCATTGAGAGAGAGAGGGCTGCTTTGAGCTGCAGTGCTGCTGATTTTCAAACCTTTCTCAGGAGTAGCTTTGGCTGAAATCAAAACCAGGTTGCCATTACATTCTCAGGTTACTCACTTTTCACGGTTTGCATACTTTACATCAAACTCAACTTTAAAATCCTTAATGTGCTTCTGTAAGGGTCTATAAGGATAAAGTTTAAACTGGTAACTGGTAAAATGGTGAACTGGTATTTTTACTTTATATATGGTACTTTGTAACCAAGAGCCACCTCTTTTCTCAGCTAGGATTGAGCTCAGCCTTGTTTACATTGTCGTAACATTTCTACTGTAGACTGCTACATCGAGAAAAGACCCCGTGAGGCTCTCTGCAAGGAGAGATGTCATTCTTTCTTGTCTTTATCTGGCCTGGTGGAAGCAGAAACTCTACTTGACCTGATGGTTAGTGTTTTGGGGCCCTGTAACGTGCCAGTGGTATAAGACAGTGCCTGTTTTTGGAATGAACATTTCCCCGACCCTTGATCGGTGTCTAACACTGAACGTCCTTTAGGATAAGTACTGTACAGTGACACAACATATCTCTAGTGTAGAAATGTTTTGTTGATTCTTTCATCTTTCAGTCTGTTGAATTATTATGAGCATATGATACCAATGAACAAATATTTGGTGTCAGTGGTTTCTTTTTCCAATTGTTACATCACAGTATGTGTAGCTGTAGAATAAGAAAATGGAATAATGTAAGGTTTTTGTAATAGAGTGGTAACTTGTTGTATAGTAAGTCACATGGCTTTATATTATCATATAATGAAAATAGAAGCTAAATAACCTGAATAACTGAATGCATGTTGGTTTCATTAGATTTATTTGTGCAATAATAATACTGGAAGCATCTCTTTATAGGTTGAGATGTAAGTTATAGCTTGGTATTACTGTATCTATGTTTACACCATATCCTCATGGTGTATTTGACTAGTTATTGATTAACATTGCTGTGCTTGTGAATGATTCACTTGAAGATTGACTGCACACAATTCAGTGTGATCTAAATCATCGTTCAAAACCTTGAATAATGTATTATGACAATCCATGTTTTATGCAGAGTCACTACACGATCATATTCGTGACATTGAACCCTATTAACTACATCTGACTGGCTGTTTCTCCAATACACAGTGTAGAAGGCACTGTGCTACAGCTCATCTGCAGCAGCAGTTCATTTTCCCCTTTGGGACAATTATCACAAGCATTGATGGAAGCTAGTTTTCTCCAAACAAACAGACCTACTGTGCTGCAGTGTTTATACACAAACTGGGGATGCTGCAAATTCCGTGACAATAGTTCAGAAGTAATGTGGCTAAAACAAAAGCCTCAAAGAATGCAGATTCCTAATTAACAGGGGATGCTGGTGCAGTGCTGTGTGTGCCCAGTGCAGCTCAGCAAATTATGAGTTGTTACCAGGAACAAGCCTGGCCAAGCCTGTGTGTGTGTTTGTGCACAAATATCATCAATAGCTGTTACACGTGTATGTGTAGGTTTTATGTATTGTTTATATTGATGCCATGTTTTTTGTGTGTGCGAATCACTCAGCATCATTCCTGTTCCATACGCCCTCTGAACTTTTCTGAAATGTCAGCTCATAAATCTTTTACCCGCTCAGTTTGTTCCCCTCCCTTAGCTGCATGGTGATGCAGTGAGGCACCACTTTCTGTGTTTCATTCTGCACATTTATAGTACTGACGTTGTGCAGCTGTCCTTCAGAGGACTCAACCCTTACTGCTGGATATATAGTAATTTCAATACCCTTGGTACACTTTAAGTTAGGACAGTGTAAACATGATATTCGCTATGTGCTTATCTGTACCCATGTGTACGTTTATGAAAAAGCAGCATATGGATTTAGATTCGCACAGCAGTTTCTTCTGTTGAAGAATAGTACTATAGTTTTTCTGCTGTAATAAATTGTGTATGGTGGTGATGGGAGAAGATAAGAAAGGGTTAGGGCGGATGAAATACAATACTAACAAAAACCAGACTTGAAAGCAAATATTGCAGTTCAGTACATTAACACACTCACTGCATTTTTTCAGCAAGCCTGAAGGGACAAAGACAAGACAGCTATCTCCTGATATCTACACCTGAGTAGAGAGAACACACAGGCCTTTGCTTCTAAATATTCGTAATGGCAGAGGAGTTGCCAGTGCTGGAAATTCTTCCATAACATTACATTGCATAGTGTCTCTACAGAACACATGTTTCTGAAGCTCCACATTTTTATATGTGCATACAAAATAAATAAATTGAAAAAGTCTCAGATGCACTAAGGATTAGAAACCCAGCGCGTCTCAAGGGATGTGTCACATTTGAAGTGATGATGGATGCCAGCACTGAGTGCCAGTGGCCACTAACTAATCCTAGATAGCTGTACACCTTAAAGTCCCTTGGTAGTAGTGTATAGTGCTTTCTGTATAGTGAAAAACTATAGCTAAACACAACAAGAAATTGAATGATGAAGCTTAACCTACCACGATCGTTAGATGATAAGGTTGGGAATCAGATCAGTACATTAGTGATTAAAAATGGGTTAAATGTCTCTTTATAAAGCATAAGAAATATCAGCCAATTACAGTATGAGAAAGAAGTAGAAGTAGAGACTCTGCTTCAGTGTGTCAGACCAGGCTGGTCCAGGCAGAGTCATGGTGGATATTTCAATCCTCTCACCACCAGCACCACTAGCCATTTGTCTGTTCTTATTCTATGTGACAGTAACATGCGTTCATGCTCTAGTTAATGCAATGAATGGCCCCATCTAACTGAAATCAATAAAGCTGGTGAGCTGGCTATGAGAGAGTGCTGATCCTACACTTTGCGTAAAAATAGAGCTGTGGTTCCCGACCTGGCTGCAATGCCACCATAGATTTTTTTCCAGTTGACTGCGGCGTTTATTGAAAGCTAAACTAGTGTGTAACCTCAACCAGCCGCCACATAGAAGTAATGACTTGATACTAATTTGTTTTCTCTCCGTCCTCTGTCTGCAGCCACAACTTGAGGACTACATCATTTCGGCACCCTGTCACCGGACAGATTTCCCCTGAAAACCAGAATACACACTGCAGACAGGTAGTGTTTGTTTTTTTCCTGGAAATGATGCGTATACTGTATGTTTCAATGTACAGATCTGTAGGTTAGTTCAAGGTCATTCAGTAGGAGTACAGAAATAGACGTGTAATTGGCCTCGCACCCTCCCTGATGAAGCATGTCATGTGTGGGTGGGGCACTGAGAGGCTACTGTCATAGTCGCAACACAAAAGGAAAGGACTGAAGAAGCCTCTTGGATGGGGGGCCAAACATCAACCAAGTCCAGTTGCTCACTTGTCAGAGAGTGCTTTGGACTCTCAGGTATATTCCTCAAAGTTTGCCTTAATAGGATTATGGTAATGCTAGTATGGTGTGTTAGCTGACACTAACATGTGCTTTTGACAGTGTTCATATCACATCTGGAGTCATGAATCGGTCTCATCAATCAGCCAAGTTATGCTTATGTTGGCTAAGCTTTATTTTCTTTGGCTATTTTCTCAATGAAGATGAAGTCATAAAAATGGAAACCTGCCTGTGTGATTCTGACTTGGGCATTAATAGAATTTCCCATATGTATGTTCCAAGTAACTTTAAAAAACAAAACACTTCTTTGACAATAATATTGTATGTTAATATCAATATGCCACTGAAATTTTGAGAGTTGGAACTGTGCTAGAATGGCGACATTGTGTTGTTTCATTAACTGCAGTACATGTACTTGTTATTGTATTTTCATTTTATGTCATTGTGTGAATCTTATCCTGCAAAGCCATCAAGCTGTATGGCAGGCAGAGCACAGTATAAGGCAGCAGTGTCTGATTGTATTTAAGAGCTGGTGTAAGATGATCATGCATAGCTGAGATTCCACTATAGGCAGCAACAGAGACAAGCATGTGACCTCCACATTCTCAGTAATTAAAAGATGTTCTCTTGAGGAATGTAAAACTGATTGTTATTCATCTGCATCCTTGACTGTCATTTCCTGAACCTTTCCATTATTCCTAGTTCAGTTCTGTTGAGCCATGGATTTACGTACTAACAATGGGCTTTAAAGTTAGGTGGCCATACTGCTATTTTCAACAGTGATAGAGAGATTATTTTACTTTGAAATAAATGCCAGTCATAATCTCTTAAGCTATCGTAAGAATAGCGTAAGTTTTATGCCTTTCTCACAACAACACAATAAGGATGTCATGCAACTGACAGGACAAGGTTAAGAAACCTAGTCTTTGTATATACAGTAAGCATAAAAAGTTGTGTATACGTAATTAAAATTTTCATTATTAAAGGAACACTCCAAATATTTCTTAAATACTGTCCACTGTCCCTTTGATCTTTGAAATCACAGCAGTCACTCTGTGTTGGCAACTACATAAGAAAATAGTTCAGCTTACAGCAAAAATGGAAGGAGTTCAACCAAAATTATAGCCAGGGCAGGTACACTACTAGTCAAAAGTTTTAGAACATCCCCATTTTTAGTTGTTTTGAAATATACAGTAAGTAGTTAAAGTCCAGTGAAAA
>NW_024042725.1:0-15618 GCF_014851395.1 Micropterus salmoides | reverse complement strand
ATTTTTTCATATTTTAATTTCACTATTAATGTAATTTCAGTCTATCTATATGAGCAGCTTATGTTTCTGTATGCCTCTTTATTTTCCCAATTAAAGGGATTTTTCTTTACCACATTAGAGGGTATACGGACAGAGGGTGTATATGCTATTTAGATTGTTAACACCTTTGAAACATATTTGGGGTTGATGAATGAAATTGAGTTGAGTAAAGCGAGGAAATATATTACTTTGTAATTTGGGAGAAGTGACCCTTTAAGTATTTACCCATGAGGCCCTAAACTGTAAATTATTCTTTACATGTGATGTCTAATAAATATTTCTTGCCAGTTGCACAGTAGTCGGGGTTTAAATGAGGCACATAAGGTGATCTGGAGGACTACTGCTGATTTATCTTGGACTGGGACACTGTTGTGGTGCTACAGTTTGGCACAGCTGCTCTCATAAAATGTTTTGATACCCCCAATAAGAGTTCAGTGTTTTACTGTGATTAAATCCCCCAGGCCTGTTTGCAGTAAAAATCTCTCTCTGTCTCTGAGTGTCTTTCTCTGTCTTTCCCCTCCCACACCATCACTGTTTGCCGCTCTGCCTCCATCGTCATTCTCATTCTCTCCCACTCTCTACCTCTAGTGACCTACACACAGGGAAACATGGGTCACTGAGTTCGAGTCCGTGTAGTCAGTACAACAGTCTGGTTAAAACCTTGTAACTGTCTTGAACTTACGTCAAACCAAATAATTGTATACAGTTTTTCTATGTCAAATGGCACGTCTGCATTATTGGATTATTCATCACTTCTGACAGGGAGCAGAGGCTATGAGATCACCTCCGTCCATACGTGGTTTGTCTGTGACAAAGATGTTTCTACAACTTCCAACTTCATTGGTCCAAAATTTGCCATTTACATTCAATCTCCCAACAAAAGAAACATTGATTTTGGCAACCTTACCGCCAGGCCATACATTCAATTTTCAAATAAATATATGTCCTGACCCCTCAGTTATAAACACACAAGTTCTGCTGTTTACCTTTGAGTTCCCACGAAGAAACTTTATGATTTGTTGACCTCATGACCTTTCCTCTGATATCACCAGGCCACAATTTGGCTACTTTGGTATAGCTCTCTCATTTATTTAGTATAGTATTTATTTCAGTAATTCCATTCAGAAAGTGAAACTTGTATAATGTATACATTGATTCCACAAAGACTGATATATTTCAAGTGTTCATTCCTTTTAATTTTGATGATTATAACTGACAACTAATGAAAACCCCAAAATCAGTATCTCAGAAAATCAGAATATTGTGAAAAGGTTCAATATTGAAGACACCTGGTGCCACACGCTAATCAGCTATTAACTCAAAACACCTGCAAAGGCCTTTAAATGGTCTCTCAGTCTAGTTCTGTAGGCTACACAATCATGGGGAAGACTGCTGACTTGACAGCTGTCCATTGACAACTTGCACAAGGAGGCAAGACACAAAAGGTCATTGCTAAAGAGGCTGGCTGTTCACAGAGCTCTGTGTCCAAGCACATTAATAGAGAGGCGAAGGGAAGGAAAAGATGTGGTAGAAAAAAAGTGTACAAGCAACAGGGATAACCGCACCCCGGAGAGGATTGTGAAACAAAACCCATTCAAAAATGTGGGGGAGATTCACAAAGAGTGGACTGCAGCTGGAGTCAGTGCTTCAAGAACCACCACACACAGACGTCTGCAAAACATGGGTTTCAGCTGTCGCATTCCTTGTGTCAAGCCACTCTTGAACAAGACACAGCGTCAGAAGTGTCTCGCCTGGCTAAAGACAAAAAGGACTGGATTGCTGCTGAGTGGTCCAAAGTTATGTTCTCTGATGAAAGTAAATTTTGCATTTCCTTTGGAAATCAAGGTCCCAGAGTCTGGAGGAAGAGAGGAGAGGCACAGAATCCACGTTGCTTGAAGTCCAGTGTAAAGTTTCCACAGTCAGTGATGGTTTGGGGTGCCATGTCTGCTGGTGTTGGTCCACTGTGTTTTCTGAGGTTCAAGGTCAACGCAGCCGTCTACCAGGAAGTTTTAGAGCACTTCATGCTTCCTGCTGCTGACCAACTTTATGGAGATGCAGATTTCATTTTCCAACAGGACTTGGCACCTGCACACAGTGCCAAAGCTACCAGTACCTGGTTTAAGGACCATGGTATCCCTGTTCTTAATTGGCCAGCAAACTCGCCTGACCTTAACCCTATAGAAAATCTATGGGGTATTGTGAAGAGGAAGACGCAATACGCCAGACCCAACAATACAGAAGAGCTGAAGGCCACTATCAGAGCAACCTGGGCTCTCATAACACCTGAGCAGTGCCACAGACTGATCGACTCCATGCCACGCCACATTGCTGCAGTAATTCAGGGAAAAAGGAGCCCCAACTAAGTATTGAGTGCTGTACATGCTCATACTTTTCATGTTCATACTTTTCAGTTGGCCAACATTTCTAAAAATCCTTTTTTTGTATTGTATTCTAATTTTCGGAGATACTGAATTTGGGATTTTCATTAGTTGTCAGTTTTAATCATCACAATTGAATGAAATAAACATTTGAAATATATCAGTCTGTTTGTAATGAATGAATATAATATACAAGTTTCACTTTTTGAGTGGAATCACTGAAATAAATCAACTTTTTGATGATATAATTATGACTAGCACCTGTAGTGGTTAACGAGTGTTTCTTGTTATAAAGTGTTTATTACAAACAACTTAAAAACATGGAAATGGAAATCTAGCCGCCCTACTAAATCTGAGCAGAAATCTGCTGTCCCTCATTGCATAAGTCATTTTTGACAATGTGTCAGTGGTTGGAATGTTATGCAAATAGTTCAAGATTTACTTCAGATGTGACAATGATTAAATTGTATTTGATGTCTTAGTCATTAGGTTTGTTGTCTGCAGACACATCAGTGTCACATTATCAGACTTTTGTTTGACCTCTTTCCCCCCAACCCAGACTCATTATCTGAACCCATTTCCTTTCACTTTCTGCACTGCCATATGACTGACTCCTTGTAGCCCACATTTGTGCTTCGAAGATGATTCACTGTTAACCAAATGCCCTAATTGTTTAATTAGGTTGGGGCTAGGGAGTTGTGACAGCTGCAGCGTGATTCATGTATGCTGCATTTTCAGCAGCAGTAATGGGTGGTTGGCAGGTGGGGGGGGAGGGGTGGTTGGGGCGGATGCATGGAGCAAGGACTGATGCGGCCTTTGGCAGGAGAGCTGGCATCTGTCACCCGTGTCAGCATAATGGGAGTGAGAAAGGCAGTCTAAGAATGCTGCCAGGTAACCCATGGCCTCCATTTTTCACAATGGTGAGTACAGCTCAAAACTGAATTCTCTACCAAAGTCAGAATTCAAAGAATTTTTTAATCCATTCTGTCTCTGTCCTACAAAATGCCTTTGCTGAATGCAGTAACATGCTGTTCTTCAAATACACATAAAGTGGTGTAATGTCCCTTTAATCTTTTAAGTTCTGACTCTCTTCTACTCCTCATTATTCACATACTCTACCTTTTGTTTCGGCTTGAATATAAATGTGCCAACAACAGTAAGTCACATGCATCCCCAGAGCACCATGAGCAGACTGTGTGTAGCGCTTGTTGAAGTAAATATTAATAGACAGGCAAGAGCGCTGGCTTGAATATTTCAAACCATAGAGGCTGTACTGTATGACTGTCCAAGCCTATGTGCTGCGTTTCTTACTGCTGTGTTCTCTACTACAGCCATCCCCAGGGCAGGTGCACCAAGCGGAGTACAGTACTGCCATAGCAATCTCTGCCGATAGTTTCCTCACAGGCAGCTGACTTTCCAACAGTAATGTTACCATGGGCAGAGTTGAACCAAATTTTGAAAAGCTTGGTATTTATGTCATTCATTATCTGATGCTCGCCTGCCCTCAGCTATACAGAAGGCAGGCAAACAGACACCCATTGTCTTTAAGGAATGTCTATATTGGGATAGGTGGATGTTAAACTTGTTGTAACATGAATGTTATGTGTTATTTGTAGTCAGGTAGTTAAAGGACCACTAAGGGGCGACCTAGGTGGGGGCTTTCTGGTGTGTTAAGTTAGGCTGGTAGCAGAGATGTATCACCCGATAAATCACCAGTGAACCGTTATGACTTCATCAGTTTTTTTTTGTGAGCTTGAAAATTTATTACATTGGCGACTAGAATAAATCAACGTGCAATTGATTTTGGAAGCCTGCAGCTACCGTAACCGAGTGAAGATTGCCCCACAGTTTGGCGAACGATGGCGACTTATGGGGAAATCGAAGAGTTTGACCTGGAACTCAGATGACTGTCAACAGTATGAGGAACGCCTGGATTTCTACTTTGTGGCTAATAAAATCATGGAGGCAGGACAGAAGCGGGCCATCTTCTTAAGTGCATGTGGTGGGAAAGTATGCTGTACTACGTAATTTGTGTCAACCTGGTAAGCCGGTGGATTTTTCCTTGACTGAGTTGCTGAAAACTGAATGATCACTTCATGCCCAAGCCCAGTGTCATCGTGGAACGTTTTAAGTTTCATTCAAAAGTACGGCAGCAGGGACAGTCAGTTACATCTTTTGTAGCTGACCTTCGGAGGCTGACTGAACACTGTGACTTCGGGACAACTTTGGATGACATGATAAGAGATAGGCTGGTGTGTGGCATTAACGACGACCGCATTCAGAGGCGTTTATCAGAAGCAGATGACAAACTGCTGTTCAAAGAAATGACTGACAGCACATAAAAGCGGTAACTTTAGATAGTTCTGAGAAACAAACTGATATCCAAACAGTATTTTGATTTTTACATAGCCCTACAGTAAACTTAACCTAATTAAAGGACTTCAATACGCACTTTGAAAGGAACTGAATCAATGAGAAAGGCACCTCTCTTTCTGGAAAGGAAAAGAGTTTTCCTCATCTCAGGGTTAACAAACTCAGAGTTTTTACAGTAAGCTTTCAGGAATAAGCCTACACACCTTAAGCCTAGTTCACACTAAACAATTTTTAGCCCAATTTGCCACTCGGCGAGCTCGGCGACCTCAGGCTGTGATCAGGGGTAAATCAGCGGTCGATCGGTTATGTGTGAACTACTCAATGACGCGTCAAAACAGCTCCCCAGCACATTGTCGACGTCTGCCAGATATCTAGCATGCCAAATATCAAATATAAGTGTCGGCCAACTTGATTTCCACATCCAGCCAATGAGAGCAGGCAGCTGGCGGAAGAGCCAGCTACTTCTCGCCGCAAAACACTTTTTACTCCCTCCAGCTCCCTCAGTAGCTCAGACAATCCCTGCTGCTATTTTTTCCCCCCTTTATAATTGCTAGCTTTATAATAACAAACAACAGCTGTTTTGTGTGTAGGATCGTGTCATTTCCCGTTTCACAAGTTTTTCTTGACAAAATGTGGTTTGCAGACCAGCGGCTGTGTCACCAGACGTCATCAGCTCGTGTAGTGTGTGACCCCCTGCCGCCAATCAGTCACATAACGTGAACGCCACAACAACTTCAAGACACCCGTCACAAGACTGCAAGTTGTGTAGCGTGAACGGCACAACCACCGGCCGACGCTGAAAATTGTGTAGTCTGCAGGAGGCATTAACCGCACAAAATACAGCCTCCATGCTTGAGTCAAACTGTTAACTCATTCCTTCAGAATAAACGTTTCCCATTACTCACCATTCGGGTGAGGACGTTGAGCACAGAGTCCTTCCTGAACACCACCAGGTTCCCCATCATTGGTGACACATCAGCTCCTACAACACAGAGACCTGCTTACTGAACACAACATGGAGCAGAACCAGTCTAAAGGTTCTGCAGAGGTGAGTCCTGATCAGCTGTTACCTGTGTGGAGTTGATGACAGCTACGATCATGTTGAGCAGCTCACCGAGCCGCAGCGTCTCATCTGCAGGGTTTTTCCTGCATAGAGAAATTTTTGGCGCCCCCCAAAGAGGTTTTAGCGAGCGCCAAAGGAAAATCACCAGCAGCAAAATTATCAGAATGGAGGGGAAAAAGCGTTTCAGATATTCTCCTAATGTGTTTTAATAACCACTGACACTGTGCAGTTTTTTTTCTCCAGGCGCTGGATTTATAAACCAGCTGCTGCGTTGGTTTCACTGCGCTGAACGCTCCGCTACAAAGCTGAATTATTGACTGAAAACAACCCACAAAAATGAAACTGCTGTTTTGTCACTGTCGCCTCACAGCAAGAAGATCGTGGGTTCAAACCCTGGTTGCCCCGGCCTTTCTGTGTGGAGTTTGCATGTTCTCCCCGTGTCTGCTTGGGTTCTCTCCGGGTTCCGGCTTCCTCCCACCGTCCAAGGTTGATTGGTTAGCCTAAATTGTGCTTAGGTGTGAGCGTGAGTGGTTGTTCGTCTATGTGTGGCCCTGCGATGGACTGGCGACCTGTCCAGGGTGTACCCCGCCTTGCGCCCGATGTCAGCTGGGATTGGCTCCAGCCCCCCTGCGACCCTGTACGCAGGATAAGCGGTTGACGATGGATGGATGGATGGATGGATGGATGGATGGATGGATGGACACTAACATTAGCACTAATCAAACCTTAACCACAGTGGTGTAGGCTAATATCAGAGAATGTTTTATTAGTGAAACAGCTGAATCTCAACTAATAAACTATCTGTATGCAGATTATCCAAATCCAAGTGTAACCTGTATATATGTTTTTATACTAACATTATAGTTTACTTTTATGTCTTTACTTTTGGATATATTTTGTTTGTCAATTGGTCAGATATAACAAGAAAACCCATACATTTCGTCCATAAGGTAACTTATTGCTTACTGTCGCGTGAAGTTCCCCCCCAAAGGCCCATTCTGGGCCAGGAAAAACCCTGATCTGGGAACTGATTCGAGACAGAAACATTCAGATCTGGATCTGTGTATTGTAGATGGTGCAGAGCAGCCAGACGTCGTCCTCCAGACACGCCTTCATGCTTTTTTTACCTCCCAATTCTTTAACGATACCATTATCGATACTTTAGTATTATTTGGTGACGGTTATTTGGTAAGACCAGACCCAACGGGCATGAGGTAGGCCTGCATGGTATGAAGAAAATATTCAATGTGCGATATCATTGTTATATATTGAGAGGAACTATCACTCTCATTAAATAAACATATATTGAAGTGTGCATATTAACTGCCTGGTTGAATAAATAGGATTAGCATTTATTTTAAATACAGCTAAATGCTGTTTCTAGAACAGCAACATTAATGTTTAAATCATAATACTGAGTGACATTTAGAAAGAATTAAAAACCTTAGTCTGTATCATTCCTCCTCCGCTCTGCTGTTATTCACTGCCTTCAGTTAACGTTACCTGGAAGAAGGAGGAGTGGCTGGTTTGTTTCAGCCAGCAGCTGAGTTTACAACAATGTGCCAAATTTTAAGGCTACAGACAGACTATTTTGCTTGTTTTTAACATTTGGGTAATTGCTAAGTTAACATTAGCTGTGCTAGTAAATAATATTGCCTACAGGATGATTTACCTTACGGACAGGTGTGTTGTTAAAGTATTGTCTTTTTGCTCGGGAAGGTTTTATTGCACATACTTACAGTAGGCCTAACGAGCGTAGGTGTCGACAAATCTAGTTTGGCGTGAACTTAACCGTCTCCACCGCGACATCTCGCGCTGCTGTGTGTGTGTGTCCCGACAGAGCAGCAGAGGCTGCAGCCTGATGATAAACAGTCCTGGGCCCGTTTAATACCCCGTTTTCGGTGCCATCATAACATTAGCTTTCTTTTCCATCACGTCTCAAGATAAATCAGATTAGACATGCGAGATATAACGTTACATTATAGGACCAACTAGTCTTGATAGTATGGTGTATAACATATGTGCATTTGACGCATAACAGTTTAACATAGCACTGTAGCAGCTGGATAGAGTATTAGTGACCTTTTAAGGGGAGGGCAGAGGTCAGTGGTTATGTAGAGACTCAGACCCTTATATGGTGTCTAACAGATGTCTACACTTATCCTATAGAACTGTGCCCTTATATGGATTGGTGCCTTAGTTTGCAGACTCAGACCCTTACATGGTGTCTAACAGATGCCTAAACATGTTCTATATAAGCTATGTTTGATGTACAGAGAGACAGAGTGGCCATCGGGCTGGGTCACTCTCCAAGCTGCTGCAGAGCTTGTAATTGATGCTGAACTCCTTGATGTAATAAACTTTTATGATCAAGAACAGTTATTGTTCGGACACCACAATAGCAGTATTGATAAGATTGGACCTTATTGATTTTCGGGTTTTGAGAAATTTTGGAACTGGATCCTTTTAGAATCAGGTCTCAATCCCCATCCCTACTTAGCACTAGTCAAACTGATTAGCATGCTGGCCTATAGTTAGCTTGCCAGTTAAAAAAAAAGTTTGCCAACTAGCCCAGAGCAGACAAGGCGAGACAGAGAGAGGTGGGGAAAGCCGGTGTGTTTGCAGTGAGAGACCAGAGGTAAAGGTGTGTGAGTGAGTACAGGGAGAAGTTGAGGCAGGTGCAAAGCAGATACATTTAGAAATAATAAAAATAATGTCCGTGGGGATTAAAACATGCTTTCGCAGGGTGTAAAATGTAAAACATTTCCAATAAGGACGCAATTCCACATAATTTTGGAAAATTGTTATTATCACATCTGTGAATAACAAGTAGAGTAAGATTTTGAATAAATTACACCCAAAAGCTAAACAAGTCTATATACAGTAATGAGCATACTTATTGGTTGAGGAGTATTGGATGAGACACATGCCTTTGGTGTGAGAGACCTGTGTTTAGACTGAGCAAGACACTTAATTCCTAGTTGTTCCAGAGGCGTGCCACCTTTAACATATATAGCAATTGTAAGTCGTTTTGGATAAAAGCATGAGTTAAATGACTAAATGTATTTATTATATAAGTGGAATACACTTCACTTTACTGGCCCCACTGCCTTTTCAGCCCTAAGGTCTGCTGACTTTGCTTGGTGTGTATGATGCAGATGCTGCAGCAATATATTTAACTAACTTACACCAAAACTTAAGAAGCAGAGCTAAAAAGAACCAGTAACGTTGCAGCTTATTGTAGTGAACAACGGTGTGGATTTGTGCATTTTATATTAAATAAATTTGGAGCTACTCTAAATTCCTTTCTCCTCCCCAGAGAAGAAGGGGAGGGGTCAAAGTTGCTTTCTCTAAGTGCTATCCCTGACCATAAAACTGGCACCTTTTTGATTCCGAAGCTGATAACGCGGAGCCTGACTGTTAAACTGACAAAGGGACACAAGCCAGCCATTAGCATTTCCCTGAACAGCCTATCAAAACTGCCCCCCCCCCCCACATGTTTCCGTGGCAACTGACTTTGCTCTATGTTTATTATCCCATCAAAGGGATATACCTTGTCTCACCTAAGTGTGACATAATCCAGGACAACCGAACTTTCAATGTAAAAGGGACTGCAGTCTCCAAAGACTCAAAGCATTTAATTAAGTTTAATTAAATCTTTAGTTACTTGATTACGTTTGCCTCTATTTGAGTAGTTAACATGTTGTTGCTATCTGTTGTTGATATTAGTGCTGAGTAGTTATGTTAACCTTTGCAGTGTTTTTATTTTCAGCACCTTCATCTAATGTAATCAATGCTTGTTCATAATACTTTCCTACAAAATTCCTTTAGAAATGATGACAAAGGAATGTTTTACTATACTCTTAACCGCCAGCTTGAATTTAAGGATGAATCAACAAAAATTCCCCGGTTCCTAAGGAGAGATGATCTTGGAGTAATCCAAGCTTTCCTCATGTAACCTGAGCTCCCCAAGTGGACGAAATAAGTATTACATGCCCTCGTTGGAAATGCCGTTAAATGTATAAATATCCTGACCAATAATAACAGGCCAAAAGCAGGCTGTCTACAAGTAGTAAGACTTAACACACGTTCTGTGATCAGATATGTCCATTTTAACAAAAAAAAAAAAAATCATAGCATTAGTTTACTTTCATTAGCTCTTCCATGCCGTATGAGTCACATGCTTCCCACAATCGAACCTCCAGGCTCATTGTTCAGCAAATGTTTATGTTCCCTGTATCCAACCATCTTCTTATCACATTAGTTAGAGAATAAATTCACTGTAATATAATCAAGAGCTGTGTGTGTTGCCTATTTCTACGTCCCTGCCGAGAGAATTGACCCTTTAGATATGAGACTGACTGATTTAAGATAATTGAGCGATTATTAACTAACTGATCACTAGTAATAATTGTATAATTATTAAAACTACCTATAACAACTCTGGTGGTGCCCTTAACGAGGAACATTGATTTTATGAATCTTAAAAATTCATAATTGGGTATCAATTCTCATAAATGTATTAAAATGCATAACTATAAAATTAGGTTTGCTACATTATCTATACCAACATTACAATCTTTAATAATTTAACCTGGGGTTCATTTAATACCCATCCCTAAAAGAAAAATACAGTTTGTCAAGACCACCACCATAGCAATGTTTCTTTAGCTTAACATTACTGAGACAAGACTGTCAATTTTACATTTACTCATTTGGTAGACACTTTTATCCAAAGCAACATTACAGGAAGATACAAGCATTAACAAAGCAAGATTAATTTAACTAGCTTGACTGCCAAACACACTTTTGAAAGGGCTGTGAATGTAAATTAGTAAGGTAACACTAACGTACTTATTACTAAATAGGCAGTTATTTTTGCATGTGACACTAATTTGCTACGTGCCCGTATATTTACAGTACATCAATCTAAAGTTAGCTTGTTTAACGTTAGCCGTCTCCTCACATGTGGACATTTTAACTGATTTATGGAAGATTCCAAATATTACAACAAAATTACTCTTCCACGAAGACAATGTTAACGCTACCTCTTGCCAACACGGTCTAGTCTGACACTAAGTTAACAAGTAAGTTACTTAGCTTCTCAATTTAATTGCACATTTAAGCTAACGTTAGCCATCAACTCGGTCACGTTAGCCCTTCGTATTCTGTTTAAAGATAAATCCAGCCAGCTGGAGTTTATGGTGAACATCAATATCAAGTTATTCTACAACACTGCTTCTGTTAAAATACAAAACAATGGTTTAATAAATAGGAAAGACTTACCACAGTTACAGATACAGTACATCGACTATGGAAGTATGTCAACGCTCGTTTTACTTTCACAAAGCGCATATTGTGTATATATATATATATATGACCATTCCTCGTGATCGATGACGTCCGAGCTTCTTACGTCACTAAGTTTTGGCGGCAAATGGTGTTGAAATATGAAGGGGCCGTGGCGGCGTGACCGCGACTGCAGGACCTTGACGTCACCATTGGATCTAAGCTGAATTCAGCGACAAAACGTAGCAAAGCATATTTTTAAACGGAAACGGTGGTGCTTTGAACACACAGTTGACACGCCCACCAAATGGGGAAGCCCATTGCACAATGTTGTTTGAAAAACTGTTAATTAATAACTAATTTACAAAGTTGGAGAGAAACCAGCCTTCTTTGCAGCGCTGTGAAAGTGTGTGGAGTCAGTTTGCCGCATTCCTGTTATGCTAACGTGAGCTAATGTTAGCAACCGTTAGCTAACGTCAGCTAAAGTAAGGTATGACCAGTGACTGAAACCTTTCCAGACAGTCGTCAACACTTATGATTTTTCATCTGGGGCTGCTCCTTGTTACATGTGCTTTGGTCCGGTAAGTGAAAAAGTTCTGTTTTCAAGTTAGTTGGCTAACACAAGGAGGTGGCGTTAATGTTCACTTTGCACTAGCCTTATAACGTTACTGTGGAGACAGCATAGACTGTATATAAGAAAGGGAGACAGGCTGTGCCTTCATATAAGTTAACAAGTGGTTTCTGAACCATTGTTTGTAGTAACGTTAAGATGTACTGTTCCTCAAAAAGTAAAAGCATTCATAATATAGGACATTATAGAGCCTAGTTTCACTGAGATAGGTTAAATATGATATGAAAACCCCTCCAGTTGGGAGAATTTCAATTCTGATCAGATGGAACTGTGTAATTATTATGTTTGTATTATAAGTATTTAATATGTTTATATTTAACTTAAATCTGTTGTAATCTGTTTTAATAGAGCTGTCCTCTCAAGTGTTGACTACTAGTGTTGATGCATGGCTGAGTGTTTCATTTTATCAGCAGTGAACCTAATAAACCCCTTCAATTGCAGACACAAGTTGCCTCATCTGAAGTGGCTGTAATATGTATTTGTAAAGCAATATTTTTCCACTGTGGTAATGAAAGTTGGTGAGGAATGTTCAGTTTTTATTTAAATTTAATATTATTATTTTTTCATTTTGGCAGATGTAGTTTGGAGTCTGGTGAACTTTATAACTTGCGTTATAAACAACTGAGTCTCTTTTATGTAGCATGACCTCACTGATATAAATGGGATAGACAAAATATCAGAAACACTGGTCCATGTGATCCAACAGGATCATACAGTTGCAACAAAATTCAAATCATTTTTATGAAGGGAGGATTTGTTGCAGAAATGTTGGATTAAACTGCATTAAATTTAGCTAGATGTACCAAATAAACTGGTAACTAAGTCTAAATACATATATCACAACAATAAAATCTGTCCATATCACATGTTTGTGAGAAGTGCTTACATGGCCTTTATTTTGTAAAATAATCAAAAGTTGGTGTTCATATATTGTGTGCCCATTAAGGACTAAACAGAGTGCTGCTGAAGGAATTTCACCTTGCCCATAATCACGACTTGCAAAATCAGCTCTGATATTGGTGAGTCAGATAAATTATAAAATATTGTATTTTTAAGAAAATCAGCATTTGATGATGTTTCTTGTTGACTGGGCTTATTGTTTGTTATATTTGCTCTCGCAGGATCAAATAGAGTATTGAGTGGCACTACAGCTATCCAAGGTATGTTATCAATTTGCATTTCAACTGTAGATCTATTACAGCATTAAGTGTAAACATTTTTCACTGCAGGCTCTGTTAAAGGCTGTTATAAACTTATGATGAGATGGTTGAATGACTCCTTTATGGTTCTTAAACTATTTAGCACCTGAAATTCTGTCTCAACCCTGTTCAGACCAAAAATGGCACTGTTGAGAAAAAACACAAGGGTCTGTGTTGGTGTGGGAATGTTGCTTCAGATAGAAACTAAATGACGAAATATTTTACAATTAATATATTTTAAAATATTTGATTGGCTAACTTACTTCTTAGCCACATAATCTTTCATTTTGATGCAGCAAAACCTAAGTTAGATTAAAGACATTTGCAGGGTGACCCTGCATTTTCTTTTCTTGTCAATGCAGTGGTCCATATCCATTTCTCAGGTAAAAACTATATTCGTTTTGCCATATAGTCAGCCATCCTGCTTAAAACAAGTAATTGATGCATTATGTTTTTCTGTCAAGGCCCAAGGTGGAAACCCATTAATCTGCATACATTTATGTGTTTGCAGGTGTTTGCTGAGTTCATCGCTTTACAAATGTTGAACCCATGCAACCACTTCTACTGCGAGATTGAGAGATACACACCACAACTGATTGCCCTGTACATGCAGAAGGCCAAGAGAGCAGAGGCCTTGCAGAGATCCTCAGGATTTATGACCTTCAGGTAAGTTTAAGATTACCTTTGCTGTAGCAACAATGTTGATCACATAATGGTCAGTCAATACAGATTGGGACCTCTGTACTATAATAGTGAAATTTGATTATGATATTGTCTTGTGATGACTAGAAGGATAGAGCCATCTACTTTCAATTGTCATTTCTCATTTGCATTTCACAAAAGCCATTTACAAGCTTATTTTTAAATTCTTGGGCTGCCCTGAACACAAAACCCAAAACAGAAAATCCTCAATTTCGCTCAGATTTTATGTGCTGAGCATAACTTTTTATTTTTCTATCCATCCAAGAGGCCAACTCCATCCATGATTGGTTGCCATACGGTCTACTGACAGTTGCAGAGACACAAACAGAGAGAGATGTGTTATAGGCCTTCTCCACAAGCAGCTCACCTGCGGTTGTTAACACAGAATCGTGGGTGAAGAAGTTCAAAATGTGAACTGTGTTTTTTGGGTAGTAAAATATACGGCTGACAATGAAAATTGAAAGCAGGCAGAAAGCAGCCTGTATGTGTCTGTCGCTGTATGATACAGCAAGAAAGAAACTGAAAAGGGCGGTGCAAGCTGGTGTATGTGCAGCATTGTGTGGGACAGAACTGTAGGTGCTTGTGTGAATCTCCCCATCCCAAAATTGAAAATTGAATACCAACCCAATTAAGGAATAGTCGAATATTTGGGTCCAGCCCTACTGCACTTGCTTCCAAATCTCTTCTATTGTCATGTTAAAGGTTATAGTTAGCTTCAACGTCTCACCTATTGTTTGAGTCACTGTTTGTGTAAATTTGACTTGTCTTTTAGTAGTTGCAGCTGGATGGATTTGTTGTTATTGCTATCAATATTATTACTATTTTAGAATTACATTGGTAGAACTGTTACACTTTATAGCTTGATGTGCTGCAAAGATATTTGTATAATAATAATTATTTTGATTGTTGGAACAACACGAGGTACACGAGATGCCATCCGACTCTCCGTGGCCTCCCACTGAACCTGGTAGCGGATGACTGACGTCTTCAAAACCTGCAATGTAAGTACTCAGTGTACTCACAGAAATGTTATTATCAACGACAAGTAATATGAAATGTAAATGTAATGAAATGTACTACGGAAAACTAACTCGAATGCCTCTTCCAGCAAGTGACAGGTTTATAGAGATGAAAGGATAGGTTTGTGTTTTTTTGTAGTCTATCTCAAAACAATGCTAAAATATGATGTGTATAGTGAAAAGGTTATTGTTGGCTATTAGCATCTCCTTCATAGGCATGGCCAAATTGTTAGAAATCAGGGACAAATCCACTCTTCTCTTTTCATGAAACAATGTTTCCCAAACCTCCCAAGACCTGGGCCTTGATTCTGTGTGTATTTATATTAGTAGTATTGTCTTTGAACAGGGCATACTTTTAGAAAAAAAAATGAGTATGTGTACCCAGTGTGGAACAAAGAATAAACAGACATCAGAACATGGCTGGCAAGTGACCCTAGAGGGCACAGACATGTGCCCACTAATGAGAACAATAGGTCTAAGTTGAGCAGAATGAAGTATATGGTGCATGGATCTCAAAACCTAAATTCCCCATATGTGGACACAGGATTTTAGGAGGCTAAGTTTAGTTGACGCTAAATAAGGCTTAAGCAGTCTAGTTAAAAAATTAAATGGATATTCAGGGCTCAGACAATAACGGTGGCCCGATGGCCTGGGGCCAGTATGAAGTAACGTCGGCACAGCTGAACTAGCAACTCGCTGGCCCGATCGGTTGTCCAGTCCAGATTTGTAGTTACGTGACGAGTGGTTGTCAAATGTTATTTCTCTTATATCAGCGGCAACCTCTGGGTCTTAAAACTGCATTCTCTCTAACGGCCAGCAGGGGGTGAGCCCGCTGGTTGCAAAAAGATGTCAGGTTCCATTAGAAATAATGGGAAAAATGTTGCTACTTCTCAGCTGAATTATTACCTCAGTAAACACTTTCATA
>NW_024042724.1:0-7094 GCF_014851395.1 Micropterus salmoides | reverse complement strand
ATTTCCTATATACTACCAAATCAAAACAGAGATTATCTCAGGGCACTTTCATATAGAGCAGGTCTAGACGAAACTCTTTATAATGTTATTTTTTAGAGACCCAACAATTCCCAATTGAGCAAGCAGTGACAGTGACATGGAAAAACTCCCTTTTAACAGGCAGAAACCTCGAGCAGAACCTAGACTCAGGGTGGGTGGCCATCTGCTGCGACTGATTGGGTTGAGAGAGAGAGGAGGAGAGGGGGAGAGAGAGAGAGAGCAGGAGTAAAGAGAACATAGAGTAGCACAATGCCAGTTCCACATAGACATTTAAAGTAATAGTAATGGTAATGGTGGTATTAATATTTATAAAAATAAAGTAGTAATAATGATGATAGCAAAAATATGATAATTATAAAACTAATAATTACTGTTAGTCACATGCGTTGATGGGAAAAGAATCCATACAGATGGAGAGGGAGTGGAGGAGAGAGGAGCTCGCTACATCAAGGGAAGTCTCCCAGCAGTCCAGGCCTATATCAGCATAACAAAGGGGTGGTTCATTCAGCTGAGCCACCTCTATATAAGCTTTATAAAGACGAACACATGTGGAGCATGGAGCAAAACATGTTGACAGCTCATACTGTACATTTACTGCAAGAAGAAGCCTACTCTAAAATGTGGTGAAGGCGTCTGCCTTCCGAACCCAAACTGTTGGCTGGTTCCACAGCTTGATAGCTGAAGGTTATAGCTCCCATTCTACTTTTGGAGACTCTAGGAACTTAATGTATTGTAATTATAGGGCATTTTATATGAATGTTCACAATATTCTTACTTGTTTGCATAAAAAAAAAGAAATGCCTTTAAATATTCATCTGCTGATTACACAAAAGTTCTCATCTTTGCTCACAGGTTGTGGATTGCTGAGAGATAATTGGTGACATATTCATTTGAATAGCTTTTGTAAGGTGTAACTTTTCACACTGGTTGCAGAAAAACATATGCAGCTGTAAGCAGTGCCTCAGGAATCAGCAAAGTGCAGAAGATTAAACTGAAATGATCTGAGACCTGTCTCCCTCTTCAGTCAATCTAAATAAAATCATTAGACTACCAGTCCTCTTTAAATGAATATGGAAACAAGTTTGGCATCAGTTACATCTTATTTATTTACAGTGCCTCTTAATTTCAGGGCTTGTTATGAAACATTCATGATAGATCATATTAGATGCAGTGACTGGACAAAATATTGAAAATGTAAGGACTTTGAAGTAATTAAATCCCAATCAAAGTCAGCTGCACCTGTGTGTCATTTTAAGATGAAAGTCAATTAGCATCATGGGTCAGCTTTAAAAGTTGTTTGACACTTCTATGTCACTTTTCAAAGCAACCCAAAGCAACTAATGAAGTTCTAAAGTGGTCACAGAGTTGGTGCCTAAATTGCAGGTGCATCAATCACAAGAACTACAAAAGTATTTAAAGCAACAAGGGTCTCAATTAGCAGATGACTAACTGCAATGGCAAAGAATAATGGTGAGAGGTGAGCGCCACAACAAGGTAGTATTATAGAGTTGAATCATTTCATTTCAATTGTGCAGATCCCAGTTTAAGCAAACAAAGAGTGCCATATCTAAAGCCACACAACTAAAGTGGCTAAGAAATGAACAGTAATTAAGATGAGGGTGTTTTGAATTACACTGAAGCAGAAATGGGCTTTAGTCGAGGATGTCATATTGATATTTTGCTTGCTTTTACATTGTATGAACTATTGTATGAGCTAATGATACTCATTTCCAATATTATTCTCTATCCATCAAAAATGTCCATAAATCACCATTTTACGCATCAAAACAAACTTTCTATTCTATAATTTCAAAAGTCAGTTAGATGAATGAAATGAATGATGACAGTTTGTCTCGGTGTCCTTTAGGTTTTACACTACTGTGGGCTGTGCAGCCTGAGAAGTCTTATTAACCTAGGTGCCATTCATTAACATCACATTATTCATATGCATTTCTATACTGGACTCCCTGCATTTCCAATCCTGCAACAATTACACAGTTATCAAGGATTAAGGGATCCTATATTTAGGAGCGGTAACAAAGATAAGCAATTATTTTCAGGATTGAACAAATTCAAATTAGAGTCACTCATGCAAGCTTCTCTCCTAATGACCATATAATTATATTTTATCAGACTGGCAGCAAAATACTTGCATTGGCGCACTTTGAGATAGATAAAAATGACCTTGAGCAACAGCTTGATCACATTGATGGCTGCTAATAGATAAAATGCTATGATATTATAAAATACCTGGTAACTGTCTTTCCTATATTGGCTATGGGTTATGTATGTTTGGGGTTCTGATTACTGCCATGAGCTTAGTGCAATTTATCTTACAAAATGTTGACTGTGCAGGGCTTTGAATACTGGGTCACCTCCCTATGTTATGTTTAAAATGAACTGGGCTGTTGCCATAACAGCGCCGAGAGGCATGGCCAGCAAGTTCCCTCTTCCTGAAATAGCCTGCAAAATTGTTTAAACAGATAACTGGGAATCTGGCTGCTGGCCAGGAGCGTGCCCCAATGCCTCATGGGATATTAATGGCAGCCCGAGCTGAGGCAGGTCTGCAGTGAGGGAATAGATCCTAGAACCAGCACGGCACAGCTCCTATAATAAGTGCTTTAAAATCAGCTGTGCCTCTGCTAATTGGTTTCATTTCAATCTCAGAATGTCTCCATTTGCTATTGAATTAGAGCAGTGAGGGCCTGCTATGAGGCGTGTTATAGGAATACATGTTTCTGAGCTGAAATCACACTGATTAGGTCTCCTTTCTACTTTGCATTTGCCCGTAACCACAAATTTGTACAGTGCACGCAGGAGTTGCTCAACAATAGTGCCACACTTATATGTTTCCTCACTAAACTCTTCATCTTTGCTTCCTGTGTCCTGGCCATCAGGGCTGCTGGTAGATAAATATCAGCTCCTTTGGCAGCAGTCTCCATGTACATTTCCCCAGTGAGCCCATGGGCCCCTTGATGAAAGCCATCCGTCACTGCTGTTGGATGACCTGTCTGCACTGACCACCACACACCTCCACCCTGACCACTAGACTGTGAAGGGGATGTCTCCATGAGCACACTCACACGCTACAAAATCATGATTTAATGCTTTTAATTTACACTGTCTCGAGGGCTTATCAAAAGGTTAGCTCAGGAGCATTGAGACAAGTTTATAAAGGCCTGGCTGGGACACTGCTACATTGGACTGTGGGTGTACTGCAACACTCTGAATTTTGAAACACAGATTCTATTTATCTAAGTGATACAACAATTTTATTGTTGCTACAAGTTCCCATTTAGCATCTAGCGCTGCAGTCACAGCGCGTTTTGGCAAGCAGAGCCTGTTTTTCTGTCGTCATATCCCAAGGGACAAGACAAGAGAGAATGATGTGAAGCTGAGTGAGATTAATGCGTGGTAAATGAAACATGTGCTGGGATGACAGTGTAGATGAGGAATGATGCCTCTACAGTAGATGGAGAGTGACAGGCCGAACACAACATAGTAGAGTGGGGGATATTCCCATGAATATTCCACCCATATATTTAGAGAACATTCAACATAGAACTGCTTACAGTGGATGCAGGCTAAATCAGCGTTGAAGTCATTTGACGCAATTTGCTGTAATATTGTATCACAGATGTCACATAGCAACGGTTTAATTGAAAGTGATGAAATGGTGTATTAAACAAGCCTTGCTGGGCCAGCAGTGTGCAAAACAAATCCCATGCATGTTTTATCTATTGTGGGCCATCAGGACCAATTTATGACTGTCATCATCATCACTTCAAGTAATGTCATTGGAGGGCATATGGAACAGTAAATCCTGTTCCCAGGTTCCTCTTTACTGTAAATGTTCCTCCTACACAGGCAATCAAAGCGATAATTCACGTAACAGTATGCTCCTGTAGGCCAGAATGGGACTGAGGATCCGAATAACATGGAAGAAGAGAAGGTTTTAATGAAAAAGATGAAGAAGGTATAATATTTAAAAAATTTAAATCTTTTATGGGAAATACTGCACCTTCAAAATCTCCCATGGAGCAAAACATGTTGACAGCTCATAGATTTACTGCATTCTTGGCCCTGGACTTACAAGTGCTGAATGACCAATGTAATTTGTATATGTATACATATACAAGAGCCAAATCAAAGGTGTTCTCTTCATTTAGAGAATCTAGTGTTTCTGCTAGAGTGGTGACTTTAACAGATCAGTTAACCCAAATTAGAAAAAATCACACTTTGTCACTTGCATTTAGTTGTAACTGGCCATGCAGATAAATTTGGTTTTATCTGCCCAAGTTTTGACGTATTCATCTCTGAAGTTTCTGCCTCAAACCACAACACAATGACAAACACAACAGAGTTGAATAAAACATGTATTTGTGGTGCTCACAGCAATGAAAAACTAAAATTTAAAAAGTCAACAGCAACATCTGTGTCAAGGATAGCAACTATTTCTTTGGTATAAAATAGTTATAATGAACACTGAGGTCTGTGGATCATCAAGAATAATTGGGACACAGTTTGCTGCTGATATTTTTTAATGTAATTTTATTTTGTGCTGTAGCACTACAAAAAAAGTTCACCTCCATTGTAATGGGGTACAAGCAGAAACGTTAGAGACCAATATCTCAAAACCTGAAGAAGATATATGGATATATTGCTGTCACTGCCAGCTGTGCGAACTATTAATACATTTACTCTCTATGGTCCAGCTTTTCTGCTATGCATTTGAATCCCCATTTACGCTAAGTAAAATAAACAATGCATATGCTAAATAAAAGCCCTGATTTGTCCAATGGAAAAATTACAAAATTAATTATCAGCACTTAAAAATAAATAAACACATAAACAATAAGGGGCGGCGTGGTGGTGCACTGTCACCTCACAGCAAGAAGGACGTGGGTTGCCCCGGCCTTTCTGTGTGGAGTTTGCATGTTCTCCCCGTGTCCGCGTGGGTTCTCTCCGGGTGCTCCGGCTTCCTCCCACCATCTAAAGACATGCAGGCTAGGTTAATTGGTGTCTCTAAATTGCCCTTAGGTGTGGGTGGTTGTCTGTCTATGTGTGGCCCTGCAATGGACTGGCGACCTGTCCAGGGTGTACCCCGCCTTTCGCCCAATGTCAGCTGGGATAGGCTCCAGCCCCCGTGACCCTGTACACAGGATAAGCGGTTGATGATGGATGGATGGATGGATAAGCAATAAGATGCAACTGTGCTTAGCCTAAACTCTTAGTTTTAGTTGGGATTTCATTCAATGTTGTCAGTAACAATTCTTTTTTTTAATTCACACCCAGATGTTCATTTTTTTTGTCATTTTGGGTAAACTGACTCTTTTACAAGCCAACTACAATACAAGGCATGCTCTTGAATTAGACAAAAAACAGTATTTCTACACACTACACCAGACTCATTTCACAAATCACAACAGGTGTTCCCTGCTGGGCGGACTTTGGGCCCAGCCATGTGAATTACACTTGTTAATAGACACCAATGGTACAGTTTTTCTTTTTACTCGCAGAGTTTTTAATCCACTGTGCCTGCCAGTGTGATAACTGAGCTAAACTCTTGAAGGAGAAAGGAAGTCTACTTTTTAAACTTTTTCACGTAAGTATTCCTTAATGTATGAAAGACTTGTTCACTGCCGATGTTCAGTATCAGTATCGACACCTATACCAAGTCCTTGGTGGATTTCACATTCCAAACAATCAACATAAAAGTAAAACTTTCATCCTTTCCCATCTGCCAACTCTTCCAGTGCAGAGGTAGTACAGCTGAGAGAATAAAAGGGTAAATGTTAAAAACCTTTTTTTCTTTATGGCACACATTTTAGCCACTGCCTGAACAAACAAACCTAGCAGGCTGTTCTGGGGCTTTAAGAAATTACTTAACAATAAAAGTAGAGATTCCACAGTTTGCCAGTTTTCTAATCCTCAGATAACAATGACATTCAAGTGTGTTGCTCGGTCAATATGTACAGTAACCACTTGGATGAAAGGAAGTCTATTCTTAAAAAGAGGAGGAGGATTTGTGTCATCATAAAGTGTCAGACAAATCTTCAATGAAGAAAATGGAAAGATTTCTCTTTTTATGTGGCAGTAAAGTAACTGCTGGCTATAGCTAAATTCACAACAATCAATAGAAAATGGTTTGAAAATGGGGGAAAGTTCTTAATGAGAAATATACTTGCTTTTCTTTGCGATAGTCGGATGATAAGATTGAACCATTTCGTAAATATAAAGCTACATCCACTAGCCGGTTGAGCTTAGCTTAGTGTAAACACTGAAAATGGGGAACAGCTAGCCTGGCTCTGCACAAAAGTAAAAAAGAGGTAGGTGGATGTTGTTATCTTTGATCAGGGCCAGACTTGCTGGTTTCCGGCCTGCTAACAGTTTTTGCTAAGTCCACTTACCAACTTTTTCAGTGCTTTCAATCATATCACAACAGTTTTCACGCACAATCACTCGAACAGTTTGTGTTCCTGTTCCACTGATGAAACCCGTATGAAATGGATGAAAGCACCGGAAAAGGCGGGTAAGTGGACCTTGAGGTGGTACTTTTTGGTCAGTCTTCAATAATGTTTAGTATTTGCAGACTTTGGGTGTGCAGGAAGCCAAACAAGTTGGTTTTAAGGTACAGGGCAAACAGAGACACTCTCATGACATGGTCAACTAATGAACAGATTTAAGCCTAACCCTCTTTATTTTACATGAAATGCCAAAATAACTAGCTACAGCTTTGCTAAGTTTAATATTGCTCTGTGTTAAGGGAAAGTGTTTACTCATTACAGATAACCCAATTCAATCGTGTTGGATATTCACACTGTCAGAACACACATATGTGCCTAATTTATCCTCCACATCGCAGATTTGTTCATCATTGCTTCAGAAACACAGAAACATATTAGCTTGCTTTTGTTACTTTGTACTGGAGACTTTTCCTTTTACTTTGTCTTAATTCTAATCTTAAAAATAATGAAATTCCTCTGAGATGCTGAAAGCACATCTGCAGCCCTCCATACGCACAGAGATAATGAGGTTGCTAAAGAACAGAAAAA